>NC_083343.1:122116948-122252350 GCF_019175385.1 Lycium barbarum | reverse complement strand
TTCCCGGGCATCCTCAAAAAAAAGGTTATTAAAAATATACCTAATTTTTACTTAAACCACGCATCATGCACCCATAATATATCTAATGTATTCTACTCATAATACCTTCTCAATGCTCCCACCTAGATTTGATCCCAGGTGGTTGGCATAAAAAAGAAGTAAACCGCCAAGCTAAGTTGGTGAAAGTTACAAAGTAGACACTTTTTATTTTTTATAATGTTCACTAATGTTATCTAACTTGTTTTCATAAATTGAATTTCGAGCCTTGAAATTGAAATATTTTTTTTATCATTAGATTTTTACTAAAGATGAATGAAAATTGTGCACCAATTTGGGGCAAAATTCAAATTGAATGGGATAAATGACGTTTTTCTAAAAACTGGCCTGGACAAAATGCCTTGCGGCAGTTCGCGTAGCTAGATCTCCGAAAAATATGCAAAAAAAAAAAATCGCTTAAATCAAATGTCCGAGCGTAAAGTTATGACTGTTTTAAAGTTTCACCAATTTACAACTACTTTTTCTCCCTATGCTATTTAAGTCTACTGGATAAAAAAATTTATGGGACTTGCATAACACATTAATTTAGTGCGTTATTCAATTTTTTTTTTAATTACGTCATTAATGCAGTAAATAGCTGCGCTATAGGACTTAACCGTGCAGTTACAATTAAATCCTTTAACACAGTAATTTACTGCGTTAAAGGTACTTTGGTACCGCTTAATTTTATTAGGATATTTTGGTTCACTTTATTTTATTTTTTTTGGTCATTTTGGTTCCGGACTCTTGTTTGGTACCAAAAAGAAATGGTCTCTAAAAGGGACAATCGCCGAAAAATTCACATATAAAATGACTCAATACGCCAAGCTTACACTGGGCCATCTAGTTGATAAATTAGTAAAATATCAACAGTATAAAATATCTGGATATAGTCGGCCTTCAATGTCGATACCGAATACCAGGTGGAAAACCCAAAAAAAAAAAAAGAGGCCGAGGCAGATGCCCACGACAAGTCTGAAACCTGTAAAATGAAAGAAAAAGAAAATAAAATCAAAGGGGTCATCACATTTTTTTTTTTCAAATTTTTATTACATAGAAGATAGGAAAAATAGAGAAAGGGATTATAACATGAGGATTAAAACCCTCATCAATAAGATGAAAATTTAGATATTCAGCCAACTGAGCTACTAGATCCTCTCGTCATCACATGAGTGTTTGTTTATCCACAAATAGAAAAAATGAATCCAATAAGCCTAAACCACATCGACCGACCTTTTATTTTTTATGTAACCCATGAAACTTTAACAATGCCAAATAATGGATTTTCTTGTCACATTTTTAAAGAGTATCATCACAATATTCCCTAACGTGCCACAATCATAACCCTTCAAAGTCAAGCAATGAGTCAGCACTATTTTGAAAGTCATTACTAAAGCCAAAACCAAAACCAAAAGACAAAGTTTTGTGCGTTCACGATCACGGGTGTTCCAAAAAGTGTATAAAGCGCCTTTTAAAATCATATGATTTGTGCTGTTCACTTTGGCTCCTATTCTTTCTGCCTACCTTGGAACAATGCAGCTGTGAGCTGCCTAATGGCCGATCTAGAATACACCTTATAGGTTTACAAGAATCGCAAAAATAATCAGCTCTGTAATGCTTCTTGTTGGCTCACAAGTTGGTGGACCCAAATTTTATATTTTTAGGTCCACTAATTTGTAAGATAAATAGAAATCTCAAACAACTAGGATCAATTGTGTGAGCCACAAAATTAAAAATTTCCCGTAAACTTATACTCTCTCCGTTCATTTTTACTTGTTCATATTTGACTTGACATGCTCCTTAAGGAGCAATAATAAAACGAAAAATATAATATATCACAATAATTAGTATAAATCATCTAAATAATTAAAATCAATCACATATACCTTAAAAGTTGTGCAACCACTAACAATTTCTTGAAATTTTCAATCCAATAATTATTAATTAGGTTAAAATGGGTATGAAATGATAAATTATCGCCTGATTTTTCAAACTGGACAAGTAAAATGAGCATCTATTTTTAGTATAGTGGACAAATATAAATAAATGGAAGGAGTAATATATAGGAATAGTATAGTACAGTATGGTAAGATGGTATGTCGGTATCTAATTAATTTTCCCAGTCTCAAGACTATGTATGGTCATACATATTCATCCTCACAAACTTAAACATATGAAGCTACAGCTTACTTGGAAACCATCATATGCATTATTTCCAACTTACCACGTGAATCCACAGTTACTCTAGAGCAATCATATATGCAATGCTTAACTTACCATATGAAGCTGCACTCTCATTGGAAACTATCATATGGACTGTCCAACTAATTACCATATGACATCCACTCATGTGTCTCAGACTCAAATGTGGATCTGAAATTTAATGTTTATGGATTCTGAAGTTTATCATATATATATATAAAGGGACAGAGCTATAGTGTTAAAGGGGGTCCGGGCGCTAGTAACTTTTGCGTAAACCCTATATTTGTATTAGAAAAATTCAGTAAAGATAGATATTATTTACTTGCGAGCCCACATAAACAAATAAGCAAATGGTTCGGGGGTAATGCAGACTAGCAAAGCTCTCTCTTTCCTGAGATGTGGGTTTGAAACCCCACCAGTTGCCGGTGTTTTTTCATTTTTTACTATAAGCAAGACTATCTTTTAATTCTCTTTTTTAAAATTAGAAGAAACTATAAAATAGACTCGAGCCGTTCTTTTTCCTTTGGGTAACTTTTTCCCTTTTGGCTATTATACATAATTTCTTTTTAGCACTTTATTTTTTACAACAATATAAAATTGACAAGTAGAAAAAACAAAAAAAAAACACGTTACTTTGCTTGAGGTCATTAGTTTGGCGGTTGTTATACATTAACTTGAGATCGTTCTCCTATCATAAAATTTCGAACCCTCAAACCTCAAATCCTGGCTTCGCCTTTTGATACATATTCAGTAGATTTCTCAATATATATATATATACAACAACAACAACAACATGCCCAGTATAATCCCATAAGTGGGTTTTGGAGAGGGTAGTATGTAGCAGACCTTACCGTTACCTCACAAGGTAGAGAGATTGTTTCCGATAAATACAGACAAAACTACCGTAGAACCAGTACTTCATGCTAGATCCGCTCTGTCTTAACTGGTATTAATTACACAATGGCTTAGTACATTCCCGCCTCATTTGGCTCTCCTCAAGCAAATATCTCTTTCCTGAGCATTTTATTACCGAAGCTACTATATATACGCCAAGAAATTCAAGAAAGCGCCTTTATAGGTATTTTATATCAGCTTTTTAGTTTGCCTGAATAAATTTTAAACACAAATAGACTTAACCTGTACATGCAATCGATCGTTTTTTGCTGCTATATTGCTTATATTACTCAGTACTCTGTAAATAGTAAGTTGCTAATCAAGTAGTAGTAACCAAGCCGTCATCTCAAGACTTGGTAATCATTTTATTTCATATGCATTAATGCATTCCATTGTCAAATTGGCAACAATATCTGTCTTCTCAAGACTTGGATGACTTTTTTGGTCATATCAGTAACGATCCTTAACAATTTACCATGTGAACATCAAACTACATTTTGTCAAACTTAAATAGTACTACTCAATTCCCACAAGTCTCATTTTCCTCTCTTTCAGCCCATGGAAAAAATGTTGTTGTCCTATATTTTCTTGATTCTTTTGGCACACCCCTTTTATGTCAGCCCTGCAGATACAACAACATCAAATGGTAACAAAAGCATATTCATTTTAGCAGGACAAAGTAACATGTCTGGCAGGGGAGGAGTAGTAAACAACATATTTGATTGGTATATTCCACCTGAATGTCAGTCCGATTCATCAATTCTAAGACTAACAAGAGGACTTTCATGGGAAGTAGCAAAAGAGCCAATTCATCAAGACATTGATTACTATGCAATTTGTGGGATTGGTCCTGGCATGTCCTTTGCTAATTCAATCTTGAAAAATGATCCCAAAATTGGTGTGATTGGTTTGGTGCCATGTGCTGTTGGTTTCACAAATATCAGCCAATGGTCTCAAGGATCATTATATTATAACGAAATGTTGAATAGGACTCTGATCGCGTTAGAAGGTGGTGGAACGCTACGAGCACTTCTTTGGTATCAAGGAGAGAGCGACACTTTGAATGTAGAGGATGCCGAATTGTATGAATCAAGACTGCAAAAGTTCTTCACAGATGTGCGAAATGACTTGGATGCGCCATACTTACCTATTATTCAGGTAACTTGATAGTAACATGTATATCAGTATATATAAGTTAAATATATATATTTGTCCAATTTGGGGTGGGATGGGGTGCGGGGGAGGGGGGGGGGTCCATTAAGCGGGTTTTGCATGATTTGCTTTCAACATATAGGCCAACATGTGCCTTGGTTCAGTGTAAAGTTGATCAAAAGTTAGTCTGGTTAATACTAGGACAGTTGTATAAGTTAAATTGTTGGAATTTTTCTTTTTAAAAATATTGATAATAATAGATTTTGATTTGTAAAATCACAGATTACATTGGAATCTGAACAGGAAATTTAAAGTTTAGCCAAAAAACATTAACTGGATTGATTATACGAATAGAACTTCATTCATATACTAAAAAGAGAATATCAATACTTATGAGATGATCTTCAGGAAACAAATCAATGACATTTATTAGGGTAAATATTTAACCACACTGGGTGTTTACACCAAACTAATGCAATTTAATTACCATGGTTAAGTGATTAATGAAGTGAATATATACACTAACTAATTATGGTTAAGTGATAGTTGTATATATTCAAATACATGTGATATATTCATTGATTTGGTGTGAACACCCAGTGTGGATAAGTTTTTACCTTTTATTAGATCGAGGTGAACAATATATCGCGACTATAAAAACGATAAGAACATCACATATTAAGTACAGGTATCTATCATTTCACAGTATCTTACTTCTTCTACGTGAATAGTGTAAATATTATATTGTTCGTGTATATAACTTATAGCATCTTCAATTTTTAATTTTTTTTTAATATGTAGCTCGATAGCGTGCTTATTCGGATCTTTCCCTATGTTCGGGCTTTGTTTGTGGATACACACAGGTGGCATTGACAACAACTTTAGGGCCTTATAAGGAGATAATAAGACAGGCCCAGTTGGGTATTCAACTTCAAAATGTGAAAACAGTTGATGCTAATGGGCTTAAAGTGGGCCCAGATTATGTGCATCTCAGTACTCCAGCACAAGTCCAGCTTGGACAGATGTTGGCTAATGCCTTTTTGGAGTCTGGTTCAGACACAGCCCATTAGGGTATCGAGTGGACCGTTCGGCTGGTTATTCTTAAAAAATTACACCATCTCAATTCTTCGGTTATTTTACAATGTATAACCAATTTATATGAAGGGTTTAATATTTGGGGAGTCAAACAATTCTTTCTTTGATTACGATTTTCTTCAACTCTTTTTATATATTGTGATTAGAATTAAGCAGATTTATAGTACTTTTTATGTAATTTTCAAATATGTAAATTTTATTATAAAGTACTAGAAGAATATATTTTTGAAATTGAGTAAAAATATTAACTGCTTTGACCATCGAACTCCGAACCCCCTCATATAAATTGCAACGGAGTATAATTTTGTTCTGAATATTAGATTCTGAATGTCATTTAGGCCAGCTGATCTAGGAGTTGGTTTACATTTTGGGAAATTGTATTCTAGTCTGTGATAACGATAATATCTATAAATGAGATCGTTACTATTATTGCAGGAAGTCTAAGGTGGCTTGCATATTTAAAGTGTATAAAGCACCTTTGAAAATCATATGATTTGTGCTGTTCACTTTGGCTCCTATTATTTCTTACCTACCTTGGAAAAATGCAGCTGCATAACGGCGGATCTAGAATACAACTTATAGGTTCACAAGTATCTAATAATATTTGTCTAGACTCTATATATATTTAAAAAAATTGTATTAAATACTTATAAATATTTTAAGTATGAGCTAAATTATTATTAGATATTAACTTAAATTCGTTATAGGAACTAATAAACTTCAAATTTTAAATTTGTATTTTGAGCTGCCAAGCCAGTATCTAGTCCATTTGTTGTTTTTCACTTGTATATCTATGGGACCTCTCATATCGGCAACATCTTTTCAATATCGATATTTGTGCATTGCTCCTCACATTAGTAAACAGAAAATCTTTATTATGTGTCTCACACAACTGATATTAGTTCTGTGATTCTTCTTGTTGTCTCACAAGTTGTTGGTGGACTCAAATCTTATACTTTTGGGTATACAAACTTTTGACCCACTAATTTGTGAGACAAAAAGAAATCTCAAATAACTAGTATCATTTGTGTACCACAATTATCGTATTTATCTGTGGTAGCTACTGTTTCTGTTTTCTCATAGTGTTTTATCATGGCTTTTTCGCTTTCGTTAGTTTCATTTACGTATTGCTTTGAACTGTTTCTACTTATCTCACATTTTCTCATCATGTTTTCTCTTGAGCCGAGGGTCTTTCGAAAACAGTCTCTCTATCTTCCGAGATGGAGGTAAGGTCTGCGTACATTTTACCCTCTCTAGACCCCACACTGTGGGATTTCACTGGGTATGTTGTTGTTGTTGTTGTTGTTGTTGGTAAGATGGTAAGTTGGTAACATTTTCCAATTGATTGATTTATCGACTCAGGACTATTTATGGTCATACATATTCATCCTCACAAACTTAACATGTTAAGCTACAACTTACTTGGAAACCATCATATGCGTCCTTTCCAACTTACCATGTGAATCCACTGTTTACTCTAAAACAATCATATATGCATCCTTAACTTACCATATGAAGCTGCACTCTAAATGGAAACCATAATATGCATCCTTTCCAACTTACCATATGACATCAACTCATGTGTCTTGGACTTTAAATTATTTACACATTGGACTAGCACAATACCACCTCATTTGGCTCTCCTGAAGCCACTATTTACAGAGGTGGATCCGGAATTTTAAGTATATACTTGCTAGATGCTAGAAAATACAACTTATCGCGTTCTGAATAAAATATGTATACTTATTAAGTGGATCTCTTAACACAATATTGAGTTTTGGCTAAAACTATTAAATTCTATCAAACTCGTAACTATAACTATAGTTCCGCCGGTTACCATCTTTTCCAGAAGCATTTTATTGCCGAAGCTATTGTACACCCATAAATTCAAAAAAAAAACTGTCATCTCAAATGTTGGTGATTAATTTTGGTCATTTGCATTAATGCATCATTTGCCAAGGTGGTAACAGATCTGTCTTCTCGACAATTGGAGGCCATTTTTGGTCATATTATTAACACATTCTTGCCAATTTACCATGGTCTTAATTACAGTCTTTATAGATTTTCTTAAATTTCTCTCTTTGTCATACTTAAATGCTCAATTCCATCAAGTCTCATCACCACGAATAAAATGTTGGCCTATATTTTCTTGATTCTTTTGGCACACCCCTTTTATGTTAGCCCTGCAAATACAACACCAAATGGTAACAAAAGTATATTCATTTTAGCAGGACAAAGCAACATGTCTGGCAGAGGAGGAGTAGTAAACAACATTTTTGATGGATATATTCCATCTCAATGTCAGTCCAATTCATCAATTCTAAGACTAACAAAAGGACTTTCATGGGAAGTAGCAAAAGAGCCAATTCATCAAGACATTGATTATTATGCAATTTGTGGGATTGGTCCTGGCATGTCATTTGCTAATTCAATCTTGAAAAATGATCCAAAAATTGGTGTTATTGGTTTGGTGCCATGTGCTGTTGGGTCCACAAATATTAGCCAATGGTCTAAAGGTTCATTTTATTATAGTCAGATGCTTAATAGGACTCGGATCGCATTACAAGGTGGTGGGACGCTAAAATCGTTTCTTTGGTATCAAGGAGAGAGCGACACTCTGAATGTTGAGGATGCTAAATTATATAAATCAAGGTTACAGAAATTCTTCATTAACTTGCGATATGACTTGAAAGCACCTTTCCTACCTATTATTCAGGTATTTGAATGTTTTTTTTATATTGTCAGTATATATAAATTTACTTATTTTCTCCCTTTTTTTTCGGAGGCGGGGGGGGGGGGGGGGGGGGGGTGTGGAGGGAAATTATTCTCATGAATACTAGTGTAGTATATCTTTGGTTTTACAAAATTGTTGGAAATTTTCTTTTCAAAAAATTGAAAATAATAGATTTTGATTGTAAACAACAGAGATGGTTATTTGTGAATCGGAACAAGAAATTTAAAATTAGCAAAAAATATATATAAATAAATAAGACTTGTGAAACATGATTCCCCATTAAGAAAGGAGATTAACGATGTCCCACATATGATTTGATTATACGAATAGAATTTTATTCATATACTAAAAATGGAAAATCATTACTTAGGAGATGATTTTTACGAAACAAATCAATGACATTCATTAGATCAGTGCATCGAACAATATATGACTATTATAAAAACGATAAGAACATCATATATTTAGTATCACTTACCTGTCTTTTCACGGTGTCTTAATTTTTGTTGCATTTTGAGTAAGATTTTAAGTTACATATGCTACAACGTAAAATTGTTAATACTATTCGTGTATATAACTCAAAGCATATTCGAGTTTTAAATATCTTTTTAATATATTTAGCTCGCCACGAGGTGCTTAATCGATCTTATCTTATGTTTTGGGCTTTGTTTGTCGATCCATACAGGTGGCATTGGCAACAGCACTTGGGCCTTATAAGAAGATAATAAGACAGGCCCAATTGGGAATTCACCTTCGAAATATGAAAACAGTTGATGCTAATGGGCTCGAAGTAGGTCCAGATTATGTGCATCTCAGTACACAAGCACAGGTCCAGCTTGGACAGATGTTGGCTAATGCATATTTGAAGTTTGGTTCAGAAAAGGAATAGAAATCACTATAATTTTATTCAGGAGATTAGATTCTGAATGTAATTTAGGTCAGCCGATATACCATTGGTATACATTTTGGGAAATTGTATTCTAGTCTGTGATAATGATCATATTGAAAAAGTTTGGTTGTTACTATTACTGCAAGAAGTCATTAAGGTCACTTGCATATTTAATGAGAAGATTTTTTATATAATTGCTAAGTTATCTAAATTTCATTAGGAAAAACAGGTAACAAATCCAAATCGACTTCCATAACAAGTCCACATTGGACATACAAGGAAATTCACGAATTTATAAAGGGTAAAGGACAAAAATGGCCACCAGGGTGAAATTATTGACAGCCGATGGCCCAAGAATATTAGCCTTTTCAAAATAATTTCATTTTCTAGTCATTTTCAACTAATTCCAGTATAGAAACTGTATCATTGTTGTATATGTATCCCTACTGTATATGTACAGAAAACGTATCATATGTATAGAAACTGTATCATTGTTATATAGAATATGCATCCCTACAACATATGTACAGAAAATATATCATTGTTGTATAATTTTTGTATAATAAATATATAATCAACGCATACTCACTAATTATACACATATTATACAATTATTATACACATATTAGATATGTTTTCAACAGCAACAAGTTCCATTTCAACAACAATTTTTTTTCCAGGTAAGAAGAAAACCAACTAGCCCAAATAAATCCAAACGAGCGTAGAGCGAACTTCAATTAATCACAAGGGAAAGAATCGAGCAAAACAGAGAAATAAAGAGGAGAAAAATAAGTGGAAAGAATCAAGCAAAACAAGAAGTAAAAAGGGGGAAAAATAAGTGCAAGAACCAAAGAGCGGCCGAAAATTCATAGAGGCACAATAATTAATAGTGAAAATGAAGGTGAGAAGTTAGACATTCAAAAAAGATTCAAAGTACAAATAAGGTGGCAATTTAAGCTCCTTCACTGCCGTGCCGCCTCAACCATCGAACAAGTTATCGGATGATCCTTATTGCTTCCAATCGGTAAAGCTAACTGTAGAAACTTATTCACCATATTGCTCTTGTTCTAGCTCCAATTTGCTTCGATTTGACCGTACGAAGCCTGGATAGATTGGAATTGCGCCGGCGAACTTCATCGGAGATGAGTTTTCTTCGCCGACTCTATTTCTCCCTTTTTTTTCCTCTCCACTTTGGTGATGAGAATATTTGCTACCACTTGTCTTTAGTTTGGGCTTGAGGGATGTTTCGGCCATTATCTTAAAATAGAGCCCTTTTGAGTTTTTTTTTTTTTTTTTTGCTGGTGGCCACATCATGTCTTTTTTCCATTTAAATGGGTCTCTATATAATTTCTTTAAAATTTTGGATTAGATGTTCGGATTGCTTGACATGACCTTAGTATCGACAAATTCTTTTTTTCAAACCTATAAATCTACATCAAGGTACACGTGTAAATCCAAATTGAATTACATGTACAGCGAGTTATAACTAAATTTTACATAAATACGATCAATATCCAAAGGAGTTCATAGAGACATATCAACGCTCTATATTTATTGTTGTTGTAAAATTTCTAACAACATAAATAAGTTTTAAAAAATCAGGATAATTACTTCTTAAATGAAAACAGTTAAAACAAGTTTAATTTCATAAAGCGGCATTTCTTGTTAATTGGCGCCCTCCACCCCCAACGCCAACCCCAAGCTCACCCCTTTCAACTCCCCTTCCCCCCTCCATTAGGGGTGTGCCTTACTCAAATTAAACAGAAAAATCAGACCAAATTTAAGTTAGATTAGTTTTTTTTTGGTTTTATGATTTGATTTCAGATTGAGAAACTAAAAATTGTTCATAAAATTCATGTGATATTTCAAAAAGAAATTCTTGTCTAAATTCATTCCATTAATACTATTCAAATGAGTCTTATTAATCAAGTTGACCAAACTCTTAATTAGCCATTATGTGATTTAATGTTACAATTCATTGCCAATTAGCTTCATATACCCAACGTCTGATTTGTAGTATTATACTAACAGAACGTATGACTCCTTGAATAGCCTTTATTGGACCCATTATAGCCTAGCTCTTTATTGCAATAACTTCCAATTATCGTTGGAGTTGGAGGTTAGCTATTGTGATGAGGATGATCTTTTATCCATATACAGTCACACCTCTCTATAACAACATCCGCATATAACAACATTTTTCTATAAAAGTCCAATATTTTCGGAATTGATTTTTTATGTTATATTTTAATTCTCTATAACAACATTTTATCTATAACAACAACATCCAACTTTATAACAGTTCGCTCTTTGTAAAATACCCCTCATATAACATCAATCTTCTTTTTTTTTTGGTAATATAATAATTAACCATTTTTATAAAAAATAAATATCTATGATTACCAATAATAAGTGTAAAGATTTTGACCAAATATTTGATCCTTTAATACACGATTTATGACAAAGAATATCATATGAATATTTTTTTTTCATCATTAAAAAAAATTCTTTGTTATACAAAGTGTGATTAAACTTAGAATTTGACAATTTAAAATAAAAAATTAGATTTTATACATCTTTTTTGCCTATAACATTAAAATATTATTTAAATGTCAATGCCGTTATAGGTATAAATAACAATTCTCTATAACAGCCAAAATATATCTGACCCAACATTGCTGTTATTAGAGAGGTTTGACTGAATATTGAAGTCCTTATCATTTGGAAAAAAATGAAGATTAACAAAACTTTCTCCCAAATTCTATTATGTTGGGTTTTCTTCTTTAATCTTTGTTAGATTCTGGCTCCTACTTTTATACTAGAAGAGCTTGTTGAATTCTGGGGATACACCTATATCGGATGAAATATCCTTAAGGACAGTCTCTTAATTGACATGCCTCAAACTTTCAAGAATTTCCTACACTGTTCGTGATCGAGTATTTTTTGCAAGATTTCCAACAAAAATTCTGGCTTTTAGTTCAATTTCGGATTTAGAAAAATAAAAATTGAAAATGCAATTAATTTTATTTACTGGCCTATTTGTATTAGAGTATAAAACGACTCGTTCTCAATCTTCAGGGTATGGACATGTATTTATATACTTTAAAGATTATGTTTTTTTTATGACATATATTAAAAAATATATTTAAGAGATTTGACATAATTACTTCTCGTGCTCTATAATATTTGTTCTTTTCCGCCATGCAAATATGACTACTATTCGATCATGTTAATTATCTGATATGACACAATTGAATACACAAACGGGAAATATCGAGCTGAACCAAACTTGTACCGCTTTTAATTGATTGTACTTATTAAAATTGAAAAACGAAAAATCGAAACCAAACAATATAAAACCAAACCAAAAAATCAAATGCACACCCCTACCCACCATTCTCTCCCACTCATTGTGTTTGCTTGAATTATATTTACATGCATGTTCTCGTGATACAATTTTTTTGTTTACTTTCTAAACATCAAAAAATAAATAAAAAATTATTTATATTTTTGAGAAAATATCCTTCCTACCACACATCCTTGTTATAATTTGCTTAACAATGAGAAAGGGAAAGTTAAGGGAAAGAACCAGAGATGTGTAAGTAGTGAAGTAGTCCCATGCAATTAAATGGTGGAGGAGTAAAAGGACACCATATAAGAGTCAATTTTAGGACGGTGCCTATCACTGGCAATGTGAAATCTTTTTCTTACCAAATATCTTATCCTTGTGAGAAATGTCAAATTTAGTTTTCAGTTATTCAGATACCACATGCATTAAAGTTGTCACGCAACGCTACGTACCAACCCCGTGTTCAAGTTGCATACTTGCATTGCCTATATATTTGCATGGAACATACATGCATTTTGGCTCCTATTACTAATTAAGTTTCATGTACAGTTGGTATGAAAAAAAATTATACTATCGGCGCATTTATTTATAAAATAATATAAGTAAATGTCCTGATAATTATTGCTACGCCCATTATTTCAGTTTATGTATTCTACTTTTCTTTTTTTATCTGATCTGAAAAGAATATTTCTTTTTATATTTAGTACTCCTATTTAATACTAACATTCGACATGACATGTTAAATATCACAAAATTTAAAGGGTATTTTGGTAAATTATTACCCATTTTTAGTTAAATACTGCAATATTCAAAAGTCTTTCTTATATTTTAAAACTACGTGCTCAATGAAATTAAGACACATAAAATGAAATGGATGTAATTCCTAATCTACTAAATGTGGTTATTAATCTGCTATTAATTAAAAATTAAAATTTATTGAAACTTTTGTAGTAATTTATAAATGTAACACGTGAACTATGTCACGTTCTTTGGGCATTTCTCCCCAGTCTATTTGGGTCAAACCTACCCCTCCCAATCAACCTTTTTAGTATGAATGTAAAGGCATGCAAGTTGACAACTTTGAGATGTGACCCTTTTATTAATTAAATCCAACAATAAACTGATGAACGACTAACAATAGAAGCTTCCTCACCCTAATAATTAAACCTAAGATTGCGACGTATCCAGTTCGTTTCTAGTTATTCATTTGTTAATTAAAATAAATACTTGCGATCTTTTAATTATCAATTAGTTAATCTTAAAATAATCCCACTTGGACTCTTTGCTAGTTGTACACCCACCCACTTATTTGACTTCCTTGTGAACAGAATAAATTAGTCTTGCGTATTGTGTGTATAAACTAATGAAAGTCATCCTAATTTACCAAAAAAGGTAAAATAAAAGAGCAAAGCAATGAAAAAGTTGCGACAAATTATTCAAATTAATTAAATCGTCACAAAGTTCAGCTAATGAAAGGAGATGACTTGAAATGGCGGATTCCTCCAACCTCAGCCGTTTCATGAAAGGGTTGTCTTTTTTAGTAGTTAAATAGAAGAGCGTGTGTGTATATATATATCCATTTTGAAATGAGAAAAGCTATTATTTTTTCAAAAATGTGGAATAAAATTATCCCCAAAGGAAGCATCAGAGGCAAAATTAAAACTTTGAGTTTATATATTTTGAATTCTAAGAGATATAATTTACTGAATTATTCTGCATATATAAACTATTTACACATATTAAGTAACTCTTTTTAACACAAATATGGGATATGTCCGTAACACTTCTGCATGTTACTTTGCTTATTAACAAGTTAACATCCAAATAGGTGTAGCTACTCCCTATATATAAGTACTATATACTCTTTACGATGGTAATCCATATTTTTTTTCAAGACAAGTTTCAAATATTTTAAATATTGCTAACAGATCAAAAAAAATGCTAGAGGGAAGATACTCTATAATTGTCATAAAAAGAGAAGACATGGGGGCATTCCGAGAATCGAACTCGGGACCTCTCGCACCCAAAGCGAGAATCATACCACTAGACCAAATGCCCTCATACGTTTATTGCTAACTTTATATTTTATTGATCCTATAAATATTCATTGGAGAGTGGCAGTGAAGGTCGCTCCCAACTTCCAACCTCCTTGAAGTAGAAAATATTTCAGTTTATCAAATTCTTACATTGGATCATTTAAATTTAGACGTTATTGCCGGCGCAAAGCTAGAGTACTGTATTGGCTGAATCTAGTAACTTTGGTTCAAATCCGTTATTTGTCTTAAAAAATAATGTGTATAGATTATTAATTTATAATATAAACTTAAAAAATACAGCGTTAGAGCTCATAAAGCTTCAAATTCGAGTTCTACCTCTGATCATTGCATGGGAGGATAACTCTAACATTACCATATAGCTAAATATCTAGTCTTATGACCTATATAGAATTGGGTAGAAGGGGAGAAATTGAAAAAAGAAAACAAAAAGACTATTCTTAACTCTTAAGACGACTAACTTTAATCTAAAGCCTTAAATATGTAGCTCCTTAGTCCTTAGTGTACTACGTTCTCAACGAGTCAGGTATACATGAAAATGTGAGCAATATATTTCTTTTCTTGGGCCAATTTATTCTTCTTCATATTTAAGAAACGAAAAGGAATCGAAAAAGTGTTCACTACTCTCCTTCATAGTTTATACGATACTTTAGTTATCACGGATGTCATAATTGATTTTCTTAATTACAATTTCTGAGTACCGGTTATTATGAATATAAACTATGAGTTACAATATTTTTTTGTAATTTAATTGTGTATTTAAAGAATATTTCAAGAAATATTTTCTCAGTTTCAAATTAAATTAAATATTCTAATCGTCATATTTTAGTCTCCATCATTATCTGAGCAGTGGCGGAGCCACACTATGTCGAGGGTGTTCATCCGAACCCCTTCGCTGGAAAAAAAATATTATTTTTACAAGCTTAAAATTATTTTTTTATGTATATATATTAGATGTTGAACCCCCTTAGGCTCTTCGTATGTTTACTTTTTTATATTTTGAACCCCTCAGCGGAAATCTTGGCTCTGCCACTGTTCTTGAGTGGTATAATTAATTGTGATCGAGTGCATGAATCATCTACTTTCACTTTATTAATAATGTTATTCTTAAAAAATTCAAGTTTGAAATATTTTTATAGTTTATGTTTGAGTTATGCTGGGTATATACGATGAAGGTGCATGGCTGCATGCAGTTGATAATCGTATATTTTAGTGCGGCGCCACTCTTTTTATTCAAAGAAATACTATCTTATTTTCAAATTTGGCACACGTTAGTAGCAATGTGGACAACTGACTTGGTCCCACTTAACAATCTTCTTACGTGGCTTTAGTGATTAACACGTCGGCCGTCAAGACTTGTGTCCACGTGGTCCTTCCTGGGTCAAAATTCCTACAAGAAGGAAATTCACACACCTGAAAAGTTTCACCAAAATAATTTATCATGTGGTAGATTGAATTAATAATATGGTAGTATATAATAAAGTATAATAAGCAAATAAAATAGTAATTTTCTTCACTTTAATTTCCTCGCTATGAATATCTTATTTTGATCTAACCAAAAGTGAACTTCGATGGTTGTCGAAAATGAGCTCAAAGCAATACTTAGTTCTAACGATACTACTAAATGTGTGGGAACTAAACGTGTCAACCGGTTTCGTGTAATCGGTTTTAACCGGTAACCGGACCGATTAAACCGGAACCGGAACCGGTATAACCGGTTCCGGTTAACCGGATATTAGTTAACCGGTCCGGTTCCAAATTTTTTTTAACCGGAACCGGACCGGTTAAACCGGTTAAAATTAAAAAAAAAAAAAAAAAAAAAAAAAAAGTAAAGAGCCGTTGGGCCTCGCCTCGGTAATGGACCGTTGGCAACGGTCCATTTGCAAAAATGGCCGTTGCCAAACGGTCATTTTCTTAATTTTTGGCCCCCAAATTATTATTTTTTAACACTTTAACCCCTCCCCCACCCCTATATAAACCCTTCTTCATTTTCATTTCAATTCACTCTTCTTCATCTTTCTCTCAAATCTCAATCTCTCAATTATAGTTGCTTTGCAATAATTAGCCACAAAGTCTTATTATAGTTTCAACTTTCAATTATTAATTTTGCAATTATAATATTGTTGGTGGAGTTGGTGATATTGCAACAATCCGAAGTAGCTTTGGTGGATTTGCAATTCTAGCCGTCTTCGCTTTGTTGGAAATTAATCCGGCAATTTGGTACCTTCGTTCCAACTCTGTCTTTAATTTTTGCAATTTAATTCTAGCAATTTATTTTTCGAAATTTAATTTACGCAATTTAATTCTAGCAATTTATTTTTTGAAATTTAATTTACGCAATTTAATTCTAGCAATTTAATTTGTTGTAATTTATTTTCTTGTGATTTATTTGATTGTGATTTAAATTATTTCTATTTAATAATGTCAAAGAGATTAAGACGTGGTGCCGGTAGTAGTAGTCGTACTGTTAGGGGTGCGCTTAATGAGGAAACTTTTGTGGAAGAAACACCTAATTTAGGTATTGATGTTGGTGGAAATAATCCACTTTTAGGTCATGAGGCAATGCAACAACATTTTACCGACACTTTTAATGAAGACTTAGATGATGATGATGATGAAACACAACCCCCCGAAAATCCCATAGGAGATACAGGTCCTGCACAATCACATACACAAGACAAACCGCCTAGAACTCGTAGGCTAACAGCTAAAGTTTGGAAATTTATGACTAAGGATAGGGAAAATCAATCAGTTACATGTACCCTATGTGGACAAGTATTTAGTTTTAAGCAAGGAACTGGTAAGGATGGTGGAACGGGTACACTAAATGCTCATATGAGAACCAAACATATGGATGTTTGGGGAGAGCAAACGGGTTCAAATGTGGGGGGGATTCAAATGACGATAGACCCACGAACCGGTAGAAATTTTAAGTATGACAAGAAAAAAGAACGCGTAGAAATAGCTAAAATGGTAGCTTATGATTGTTTACCATTTTCCTTTCCCTCGGGTTTAGGGTTTGTTACTTACATTCAATGTTGTTATAACCCGTTATTTGAGGGTATTCCTAGAAGTACTTGTAGAGCCGATGTTATAGATTTTTTTAAAAAATATAGATTTTATTTGCGCCATGTATTTAATTCTTTAAATTGTAATGTTTGTCTTACCGCTGATTTGGGTCTTAGTATTAACCATTTAGATTTCTTTGCTATTACATGGCATCGGGTTGATGACAACTGGGTTATGCAAAAAAGAATTATAGCTTTTTTATACGACGAAGGAAAAGGTTGTCACGATGGAAAATTTTTAGCCGATTCAATGTCTACTATAATGAGATTTTTTAACATTTATAGAAAAACACTTTGTATTGCTTTAGATAATGCTTCTAATAATACAAAGGCAATTGGTCTTTTAAAAAGAGAAATAAACCCTCCTCTAAGAAATATTTTTCATGTAAGATGTAGTTGTCACATTTTAAATTTAATTGTTAAAGTTGGTCTTATGCATTTTGATGATTCTGTTCAAAAAGTTAGAAATGTTGTTGCGTTTCTTTTTTGTAATGCTAATAGGGGAAGAATTAGAGATTTTAAGAATGCTTGTGTGGAAAATAACCTTAGACCTAGGAAAATTCAAGTAGAAATTGAGACTAGGTGGAACTACACTTACATTATGCTACAACAAGCATATGAGTATAGGATTCTCATACAACAAGTTCACAACAAATATAATATTGATAGTGAGGATTGGTTAACTTATAGGCATTGGGAAGATGTTAAAGAATGTATTGAACTCTTAGAAATTTTTTATAATGCAACTCTTGCTTTTTCTAGACAATTCTATCCCACGGTAACCGGAATTTTAGCCTACTTAGCGGAAATAGCTAGAGTTTTACAAGAGTATAAATATAAACCCGATTATCAAGTGGCTATTTTTGAAATGATAATAAAATTTAAGAAGTATTTTTTTCCCATCCCAACTTTATTTATATTGGGTTCCCTTTTAAATCCTTGTTTAAAAGTGTCTTATACTAAAAATTTTGTTAGTCAAATTTATACATTTTTAGAAATTGAAGAGGGAGTTCAACCATCTTTAGCTGAAGCCGATCTCGCTATTGATGTTGAGTTTAGAAAAGTTTTTACTCATTATTCTAGTTTGGAAGAACGTGCTACACCAGTTGCTCCACGCCCTACTACTTCTCATAGTAGCAAAAAGGGCTTGTCGGGTTTAAAAGTTTTACATTCACAGCCTACTTCTTCTTCTACTGCAAACTTTGATGAATTTAACTTTTATTTGATGCAGCCAAATGTGGATATCAGCCAACTGGATGAGGTGGACGTCTTAGCATGGTGGAAGAAGTACAAGGCAAGCTATCCGATACTTTCAAGAATGGCTCGAGATATCCTTACGGTTCAAGTATCAACCGTGGCTTCGGAGAGCGCATTTAGCCAAGGAAGACAGCAAATTGGAGACCATAGACATTCATTATCCGGCTTTAGCTTGCAAGTACTAGTGTGCATTCGAGATTGGATTAGATCGGAGCGACGCAACCAAAACTCAGAAGCGGAGCAAGGCGAAGAGGAAGAAATTGAAGATTTGATAGCTAGTGGACCGGACCAAATGGAAGACTTTGAAGATATTTCCATGACCGAATATGATGTGGGGGAAATTAACGAAATGGTTCAAAATTGGTGATTTTATTATTCTACTATTTTTGTATAACTCATGTATTATTTGCAAGTTAAAAAAAAATACAACTTGCAAATAAATGTTATCCAAGAATGAATAAAATATATGGCTCATTGAGCTTTCTTCTATTTACTTGTGTTCATATTTTTACTTTTATTAAGTTAGGAATATACCTAAAATATACTAAGAATATACTTATAAGTATATTAAGTTATATAGTATACTTAAACATATATAAGTATATGTATATATAGTATATAAGTAAGTATATATAGTATATAGTATATAAGTAAGTATATATAGTATATAGTACATATATACAAGTATATAATAAGTAAGTATATACAGTATATATACTATATATATTAAGTTATACACATATATAAGTATATATAGTATATAAGTATATATATTATATAAATATATATAGTATATATATTAAGTATATATTGTATATATAGTAGATATGTATATATACATATATATAGTATATATATTAAGTTATACATATATTTAGTATATATATTAAGTTATACATATATTTAGTATATATATTAAGTTATACATATATATAAGTATATATAGTATATATATTAACTTATACATATATATAAGTATATAGAGTATATAGTACATATATATAAGTACATATAGTATATATATATATATTAAGTTACATATATATAAGTATATGTAAGTTATACATATATATGTGTACGAAAAGCACTATTCTGTATTGCTGACTTGCTGTTAGGCTGTTAGTCAGTAAATATTTAAACTTTAATTATAAAATTGTATAACATATGTAAATATACCTACAATATACAAATAAATACTATAATATATATATATATATATAAAATACAAAAAATAAAAAATAAAAATATTTTAACGAATCCAAACCGGACCGGTTCCGGTTTGATCCTTAAAACCGGTTAAACCGGAACCGGCCGGTTTCCTAACCGGTTCCCGGTCCGGTTCCGGTTGGAACCGGTTGACAGGCATAGTGGGAACTGTTAGGAAAAATCAGACAGTATTTACCAAAAAACAAGTGAAACAGAAAACTACTAATTAAGAGCGGTAGTTCCCCAAGGTTTTTAACCAATTTCGGCCCAATTTTGGCACAAGTTGTTTAGAAAGGTCACTTCCAAGATTTCACAACGTAACACTCCCAAACACGTGCACCCGCGGTTGAAATATTAGAATTTGCACAAAATTACTGCCCAGAAAACAGAAACGACATTTAGCATTTCCATACCAACTGAAACTTTGACTAAACCATATCTCAAATTCAATTAGATCAATCAAGTTAAATACAATTATTTCTAAATGGTTATGAGAGAAACCTGATATGTGCACGATTAGCTTATTTCCTTAGGGTTTTTACCAATAAAAAGGTATTCACATAATCTTACACTAAGATATATTGGAGCATTATATTATAAAATTTGGTACTTCTTTATATGTCATACCTCACACACTAAGGACCCTCAAAATTTTAAGGCCTTTCATGAATTTTTATACAAATTAAACTTAGATAAACGTGTATTAATGAATAATTTCATGTACTAATGCATATATATATTTATGTTTATAAATATAAAATATATGTATAGATAAATATTTTATTCACATAGTGTATATAATTTCTATATTTTAGACATGCACACGCAGTAGTTGCAAATTGCAAACCTTCTAGATCTATATATCTTTGCCCAATCTATCTGTAAGGAAGGCAATTATTGACTTGGAAACTGTCTATCTCCATTAAAATTGAATAAAATGACAATTCATAGGTTTGGTCTCTAGCTAATCCATTCATAATGCTCCAAATAGATGACTAATCACACATTAAGTAAGGTTGCATCAGTGAGAAACAACTACTGTTTTTAAAATTCCATGAAATGTTAGTTTATTAATTAACACAAGTGGAGAAACAAACCACTTGGTGACAATAACATTCGTGGCATGTTCCTTGCTAAAGTCAAGATAAATTAGTTAAGTTTTCTTTAAATCTGATTGATTTTTATCACTTTGATTAGTACTAATTGAAACAGGGTAAACGATTCAAAAATTGAGGTGGCATCGTGTGTCAGGCACGTGTATGTGGCACGTGGCCATTAGGATGGGGAGGTCTTACAGCTTGGCCTCGCCAGATAATTTAATGCCAACTCATCACCACCCAATCTCAAGCAGTACTCAACATTACGCACAGAGTGTACTACTAATGTGAAACAGTGAAAAAATAGGCAGTCCATAGTTTCTTTAAATAATAAAATTCTACAATTTTAAAGGTAGCATTTTAATCTTTTCCTTAAAAATTGTTTAAAATACTAACACGGAGGTAGCATTGTAATTCTATACTAACATGGACTGTCACGCAGGTAGCATTTTAATTCTTAGTGTCAAACTAATGTAGATATACATACTTACAAGTTACAAACAACAAAATCTTCAAACATAGCATTTTAATTCGTTTTCTTTAAAAAGAGTTTAAAAGTTGTTGCTTTATATTTATCTTGTAAACGCGGAGGGAAATCCGCAAAATATTAAACTCCCAACTTCTCACATATACTATATGTTCTCCTGGCTAGTCAAAAGTCTATTGTCTCCTCTTCTTTAACCGTATTTTATACTACTCTTCTAAAAGCTAAAAATTTTATTTTGAGTCTCACGTACCAAGTCATATTTGTATGAGACTCTGTAAAATTGGACATTTGAATCAGTGGAAAATTCTCCTTTACTTTCCGCATTAGAACTCCAAGATATCACTATCTCTTTCCTTGGCCTAAAATTCGTCATATGGTTGTTCTTCAATTTCCTCAACACTTTTGTGTTTTCCTTGAATACGTTCACTTTATTTTCATAAAATCAAAAATTATGAATTTATATAATTTTCATTATTATTTTATGTGGAAAAGAAATGACAGGTCCTGGAGAATAAATATGGGTTAACAATGGAAGAAAGGGATTTATGGGGAATGGTTTTAATATTTTTGAAGGGGGTTGTGGAAGAAATTAGGGTGTAAAAGTTAATCTAAATTATTTCACCTCCCGTATCAACTTTGATTCTCTGTTTTTTCTCCATTCAAAATCAATTTTTAAATTATTATTCACTATTTGTAAATGTTATCTTTTTAAGAATGTAGATTATTTTTTTCTAGGATTCTTTAACAGTTTAATTATGGCTAGTTTTGGATGAAAAGCCTTGTGATTTCATGGAGTGTTTTTATGTGTTCTTGAAAATGAGTGAGGGACGAATTAAAAGAGAGATGAACTGTGTTTCGGGCTAAGGAAGGAGAGAGCAAAATTTGGAAATTATGATGTGGCAGAGGGGCAATATAATTTTCTGGTGGAGTAAAGAGAGGAAACTAGAAGGGATGGTTTGGGATGAGAAAGATGAATTATAAGAGAGAGAAAATGGTGGTAGGAGTGGGATCCACTGGTCCAAATGTCCAACTTTAAAGAGGCTCACACAAGTATGACTTGACATGTAAGACTCAAAATAAAATTTCTCCCTAAAAGCGGTTGGTGATTTGAATTTTTTCATCTTAAACTGTTAGATAAATTAAGTTAGAATATATTTCAATATAATTAAGTATAACTAAATACATAAAGTGCATGTTAAAGGACATCTTACATATTCATTGCTCCTTCTGTTTTTAAATAAATGATGTTTTCAGCTTTTTATTTTGTTTCAAAATAAGTGGTGCTTTAGGATTTTAAAAACAAATTGATCTCATTCTTTCAAAATTACCCTTATTTACATAATCAAGAATCATTAAGTAACTTTTCTTTTTCTAGGCATTAGTTAGGTGAAAGTTAGTAAAAACATCCATAATTTTCTAAAAGTGATCAATTTCTTAAGGAGTGTGCATAAGCTAAAAACACTACTTATTATAGCACGGAGGGAGTAGTTTAATGTGAATACAATTATGTTTTTCCATATAACAACTTTTAGTCACACTATAAGTGTACTTAAAACTCATCTTATGTATTCAGTAGTTTAATGTGAATACAATTATGTTTTTCCATATAACAACTTTTAGTCACACTATGAGTGTACTTAAAAACTTATCTTATGTATTCGTTAGTTTAATGTGAATACATTTAAGTTTTTCCCTATAATAGCTACTGGTCATACTTAAATACTATAACTGTACTAAACATACTAAGCCAAGACAAACAGAATATTAATATAGAAACTGTGCTAAACATACTAAGCCAAGATCAAAAATAAATTAGCAAGGATGATTGCACTCTATTATTCTTTAGCAATATCTCGACGTCAATGAAATATTTAAGGGCTAGAGAAGGGTTCCGTCATGTCATCGAATTGAACCTTCACTTACCGTTACACTAGATCACCAAGCACATGAAGTGCAAAACCCATCAATTAATTATTACACTTATAATTGAATCTACGTTTATGAACTAACATCAAACCCATAACATTTAAAATATAATTCATTAGTTTAATGTGAATACAGTCTAAGTTTTTCCATATAATAACTGCTAGTCATACTTAAATACGACTATTAACTGCTTCCAAAACCCCATCTCATATATGTTCATTAATTTAGTGTGAATACTTTTAAGTTTTCATTTTTTTCCTACTAAATTCCCAATATTTTTTGGCGGTGTGATTCATACAATACAGTTGTCCACACTAATCCCACATCATTTGACACACATGTCCACATTCCAGCTGTATATTACTAAAACTGCCTATTAACCACTCATAACTATATATACCTCCTTCACTCCCCACTAAGTCTATACCAAGTAAACAGCTTCATTAACTGTTCAAAATGGAAAAAAGGGGTCTGGGTCGGGTCAAGAGTCCATGGAGCCCCGAAGAAGACAAGTTATTGCATCGTCTTGTAGACGAACACGGTGCAAGAAACTGGTCAATTATCAGCAAATCGATTCCGGGTCGATCCGGAAAATCATGTAGGCTAAGGTGGTGTAATCAGCTTTCACCTCAAGTTGAGCATAGGCCATTTACTCATGAGGAAAATGAAACAATTATTAAAGCCCATAAAGAATTCGGTAACAAATGGGCTACGATAGCCCGTTTGTTATCGGGCCGAACTGATAATGCGATCAAGAATCACTGGAATTCGACACTTAAAAAACGTAAGTGTCCTGCCACGTTGGATGATTTAACGTTCGAAAGTTATCAACCGCCGTTGAAAAGATCGTTAAGTATCGGGTCGGGTACGGGTAGTCCATCTGGATCCGACTTGAGTGATTCGGGTTTTTTTGCCCGACCCGTTAGGATTTGGCCACCTTCAGTTCAACAGGTTGAAACTGTTTCATCAATACCTGACCCATTAACATCTCTGAGTCTCTCTTTACCCGGATCAGGATCCGAATCCGGAGAGAATTCGGGTCGGGCGACCCGAATCCAGCAAGTTGCTGAAACGGTTTTTATGCCTCAGAATTATTGCAGTTTTGGTCCTTCAAGTATGGAGAAACAGTTACTTAGTCCAGATTTTTTGGTAGTTTTGCAAGATATGATACGAAAAGAAGTTAAAAGTTATATGTCAGGGTTTGAGGATAAAGGGGTTTTAGTGCACACAGAAGCAATAAGGAATGCTATTGTTAACCCCATTAGTAAAGATTGAGTATATTTTTATATTTAATGAGGAGGAAAAAAAGGAGAGCTCATAGTTTTTTTTTTTTTTTTTAGTTGATGCTTTTGTAGTATTACATCTTGTTTCTACAGACAAAAACTTTTGCAGGAATATAGGAAACAAAAAAGGCAAAAAAAAAAAAAAGGAAAATGTAGAGAAAACAATCCCCCCCCCCCCCCCCCCCCGCCTACAAAAAAATTAGAAAGAAAAAAAAGACTTGAATTATCTTTTGATGAAATCGTTTCCAAAATTGACAAAATTTGTTCATTTTATATGTTTGTTGAGGAGATGTTATTGATAGAGTTTTCCCTTCGGTCTTTTAAAAAGTAACCCTTAAGATAATTATTTATTAAGGTATTTGATTAAGTCACTTAATTAAGATGGTATCAAAAAGAAAGATTAATAGTACATTTTTTAGTTTTCCAGAGTGATAACTTTTTTATATTTTACAATTAATACTTTTCCATTAAAGAGGTGATCCATTACAACACAAATATTTTTTAGATTTGTTTGAGATTATAAATTTCAAAAACCTTTCTTTTAAAATTCTGATTCAGTTGAACATTGCCATATAAATTGGGGTATCACATAAATTAATACGGAGAGAACAATAAATATATATTTTGGCCTTTTGGGTCAGCACTGGGACCTGGGATTTTATTGGCTGTTAGCCTGATACTATTACTTGGAGAGGAGGTTTAGTTATCAACTAACAACGCTATAGCTTATTTACGAAGAACTAATAGTAAGCAAGTATAGTTATTGAGAGGTTTAAAAAATTAAATACTGGTTAAACTTACACAGCTAATGACAGCCAGTTCGTGGTTAATTGGTCAAAGACATGCTATCTTTATGTGCTCTGTGATATGATGGTTATGGCAAATAGCTTATCATTAATAGAGTTGGATGAAATCTGTAATTACTAATGGTCAGTTCAGTTGGTGAGATATTGACATTTTAAGTCACATGAAAGACAAATAAAAACAGTTGATCACCGTTAGATTATTGTTCTAGTGTTTCTTTTGGTAGAGGTCCGTGAATCATTTCTAATAATATAGTATTCTAACCATTTCAATTTACGTGTCTTATGCATTTTTAAAAAAGGGTCGTTTCGAATAGTTCAAGGACAAAATTAGCTTATTTTTCTCTTTTTTGGAGCAACCGTTAGTAAAAAAAATAATTTTGAGCTATTTAGCTAGTTCGTAAGCATTTTTTAACCAAAAACACGAGACATTTTTTGGCCCCACAGCTAAGTGTAAATCAAAGGGTCAAGAAACTCATATTGTATTCTTTATTAACTAATTGGATCAGAATTCTTTTTTGCAGTATTACGAATATAAGAACGATGGTCAAAATTGGATTCAATTGTCATCTACTCTTAAAATTGGATTCAATTGTCATATACTCTTACACTGGATTTGCATTTTTCTCCATAATATATCTAATACTTTTAGAAATTTGCCTTACCAAGGTTGAAATACCCCATGGATAAAATCTTCCATGCATTCACTATTTAATTATTTTCTTAAAAAACATTTAACAGTGTTGCTCTATTTTGAAACATGCTCAAGTAATATCTTGAAAAAAAGGGGCAAATAATTGAGTAAATGCGTCAATAACATTACCAAAAAAATGAAACCCCTTTCCTGAGGCAAAAATTCAAAATATAGAATTTAGAGTAACATCTATATTACTTCATTGACGTGACAAAACGTGAAAAGAAAAATCACATGAAGAAGTCACTTTCAATTCGATTTAGCACAAGAAAGTGTTTCAATGCTGAAGTAAAGAGACAGGCAGATGATTTCATTTTAGAATTTCTAATTAAGTAATTCAACTAGTAATCAAACTCTTGATCAACTCCATACTCTCCATACTTAGCCTCCTGCTCACCAAAAAAAAAAAAGGGGGGGGGGGGGGGGGTTTACAGAGAGCAAAATGAGCTAACAATCAAATGGTATATACCACCATCATTTATTTTTTACAAAAATAAATATTAAAAGAAACATAGTATGTACCTCTGCAAGCATCCTCTGTTTGTTCCTCAATTGAGTCCTTCCCTTGCTCATGAAAGAACTAGGTGACATGGAAATCCTCTATAGACAAAACAAAAACGACATCGAGCTAATTAGTCATGACAATCTTTTAATTTTAATCTGTTATAATAGTTACTTATAATCATTTATTATAGGATATCAATCAATACTATTAAATAGAACTATTTCCAATTGCATCTTAAGTGACATGATTATATGACATATTGTTTACGTTGTCAGCACGTAGAACTTAATTTTGTTTTTTTCAAATTGTATTGCTATGACATGGGAAAGGGAATAGGGACATTGCGTAGTGAAAAGAAATATAGGGAAATTAATCAAAACTTAAATTTTTGAAGCAATTAACTATAAATTAGAAGAAAGTAATCATAATGATTAAAATTGCATTATAATTGGGGTTAAAAGGGTGTGGGGGTGTGGGGGGGGGGGGGGGGGGGGGTGGAGAGAGTCTTTATTAGATGGCCATACAGTGTCTTGTATGAAGCAATACAACCACATAAAACAATGCAGGTATTAAACAAAATATGTTAGATGAATTAATTACAAAAAAAAAAATATAATAAGTTTTAATATGTCCGTTTTTTTCAACCAAACACCCAACATTTAGTTAGAAAATTCATAAAAGACTATATAAAAAAATAAGCTGCGCAGATTAAATTTAAATCAATACCACTATATGAGAAACAATTACTCCGTATAAGTTTATCTATATATATATATATATATATATATATATATATATATGTGTGTGTGTGTGTGTATGTATGTATGTATGATGAACATAAATTTGTCCCTAATAAAAATAATGACATGCTATAATAGTTCAATATAAGAGATTTTAATTAATTATGTAAAAATATACCTTTTCGCAAGCTTTCCTTCTAATTTCAGGTGCAAAAACACGAAGTACCACCTTAAATAAAAATGAGCAAACAAAAAACAGAAAATTAGTAATCAAAATTATGATACAAAGGCCAATATATGTTTTCCTGCATAAAGAAAAAACTTTCAAAATCTGTGACTTTTATCATAAGTGTTTTTCCGAAAAGTATTTGTATTTGATTAATTAATTTAAAAAGTATTTTTGTCAATATTAACGCAATTTTTTTTTTAAAAAAAAACATAATAATACTTTTTATTTCTTATAAGCTTGGTCAAACAGGTGATAACACTATGAATAAATACTCTATAAAAAAATCGAGAACTTTAGAAAGCTCACATTTTCAGATGCAGGTTCAAACAAATCTTTTTCATCATCGACACTAGAAATTGTTTGTGGCACAAAACGAAAAATATTATGGAGGTGCTCGTTTTCCTGTATATTTCCAATATAAAGAAAATGGCATGCAATATAAACATAATTAGTACTCCAAAGATACGAAAAAAATGATTTGAAAAGGATGAAACTAACCCTCATGTGCTCTACAAAGCCGTGTCCTAGACATGTTTTTATGTAATTAATCTGCAAGAAATTCATTTGAAAGACATGTTAAGAAAACTTAATTACTGTAAAACATACTAATATTCATTGACATGTGAAAAGACCGAAAAGAATTAAAAAAGAAATTACCTGCTTCACAAGTGAAAAAGTGCTTAAGGTCAATCTAGTTTCACATATTGTGAGGATAATTTTCTTATCACCATCCTGTAATGAAATTGACAAATAAGTAGTAATTGATCATGAACAAAACAAGAAATTAATTAAACTATGTAAAATGTTTAATTCTTGAATAAGAAGGAAAATAATTAATATTACCTCAAGAAGTTTTTCAGCATTTTCTTTTGTGACACGTGATGCTCTTGTCACTATGTCTTCTTTCAAGTCTTTTAAATTTGCATAATTTTCTGCTTCATCTGAAAATTTCTCAAGGCTGCCATTTTCAAAAATTAGACCAAGTGCCTCTATGCAAGCAGCATTGACATTATCATCATAATCTTCCTCTAATTTTTTCAGCAAATATGGGATCAACCTGGACAAATTGAAGAAGAGATTTATACTTTTACTCTTTTCATCAAAATAAATAGTTGCAAATAAATTCGTCAGAAGACACTCAATTATTGAAGGGAAATTAATTTAAATAATCGCTCACCAAAAAAAAAATCGACATATGTATCATATATATAATTAGCATATAATATATGTATAATGGTCTGCAAAATATTTTAGCCGAGCAACCAAATATGTAACTTCCCCTTAATTGAAAATCTAATAGGAAAATTTAACAAGTAGGATAAAAGTTGCACAAACTATAATTTGTATATATAAAATAATGTCGTACCCTTTCCATTTCTTGTGATTAACACACCACCCATTTATATTTGCTAGGAGGAGAGACCAGGCTGATATTGCTGAAGCAACAACATTTGGTGGATGTTTTCGTATAACCTACAAATATGGAAAATTACAATTATTGGAACCCCAATAGGATAACAGTAATATCATTACAGAAATACAAATTTTCAATTTTCAACAGCTTAAAAAAATGCAATTATACATATTAAAGTTTTAAGACAAAAGAAAAAGAACAAAAAAGATACAACTGCTTACTTATACTCCCCTAAGATTTTTTTTTTTTTTTTGAAAAGAAAGTTAATTGATCTCCCGACAAAACTTTACATCATTCCTATTTTGCTACTGAGACTAAGGCATCCCTTCGGTCTCCAATGAAAGAACTATAATGAACAAAATAATCTATGTCTGCAATCTAGGATTACATTAACTCTCACGTCTCGCAAAATATCATCTTATTACATTAAAGAAAATAAGAATTAATTCCTAAATTCATTGTTGATATGTCGGTAATTATACTGTGGTAACATGATTTTTTGATAGTTCATCGTTGAGTAGGATTAGCGATGAATTTTTACTTTGTAACGCCAAAAGTTATCCGTCGCTAATTCTTTTTTTCTTAGTATTATGAATATTAATTTTCGCAAATATACCTAGTAAGATCTACAACTTTATAACATTGCATGAACAACACAACAATAGTACAAAAATATAGCTGGCAAGTACAATTAATTAAGGACGAATTAAGGACTTACTTTGGATTCTGACTCTTCATGGATGAATTTCCATATAATCTCCATGGATCTTTCTGTTTCATCACTGTTTTGGGCACCAACAGAGGTGACAATAGCCAAACATTCTAATACCTGGTAACATTATTTTTAATTCATGAAATTTTTCCTCCAAAAAAAAAAAAAACATAAAACTATATCATATTTTAGAAAAATGTCAAATTAAACACAAAAGCTTACCTTGATGGAGTTTGATGATTTGGTTTTGAGGACTTTAGGAAGAAACCCTAGTGCATCTTCATATATCTCATGTGCATTATCTCCAGCCCCAACCGTTATTGCTAACAATCCTGCACCCCAATCATTTATTGTTAGAATTATCCATTATAGAGAACTCTGTCCATCCCTTGGTCGACAGAGTCGCTCAATACTTGTGCCGGTAGTAGGTATCAGGGGGAATTAATCGAGATATGCGTCAATAGCGTAATTTTAATGGACAAGCCTTGGTGGAACTAATCGAGATGTGTGTCACTAGTGTAATTTTAATGGAAATGTGTACAAACCTAGAAGTTGTAGAGCTAGATCAATCTCCAAAGCAGAACCCCGCTTCAACGAATTTTCACATCGGTGTGTTAAAGTTACATAACTGAAACAAACATATACCAATGATTAAATGAGTATAAAATTCTTACCTAAATATTGTTAGTTTCCGGTTATATTAAAAAAAAAAAAATCGACCCAAATACAGTACTTACATATTCTGAGCAAATTCATATCGCACTTTCTTCTTAAATTCATCTATAAATTTGGCTAGTGCTTCTTCTCTTACGGATCCCCTGCAATTTAGCAAAAAAAGGAAAAAAACACACATCATAAATAACAACACATATGTATAAATCTATCAACTTCAGCTTTTTATTAAATCCAATTTAATTATTCTCACCAGAATTTTGTAAAAAAAAATCGTTAAATCTTTTTAGTAGCCTGATTGATACGAGGGCGTAGCTACAAATTAATTACGGTTTCAGATTAATTTAGTAGCTTTGACGCAAATTTTATATTTGTGTTAAAAAATCCTCTTAATATGTATAATAATTTATCAAGGACCTAATAACATTTTTTTTTTAGAATATAGAACTCATAAACTCAAAATCTTAGCTCCGCCTCTGTTCAAGGAAATCCATTAGATATGTATAAATATTTAACTGTGAACCATGTAACTAAAACAGCTATGAATCCAATGTCGAGTTCAAAACTCATAAACTCCAAATCTTGGCTCCAAATTTAACTCGGGAAATTGAATAAAAACGAAAAGTAACAAAAGAAAAACTTACTTCTTTTTGTATAGGTCTTCTAAATAATTAAGAAGACCTTTTGATCTTGAAATTGGACGCCTAATATTCTCAATATTCTGTGGACGCCTCTTTCTGAATTTCGTTCTATCAAACTCAGTACAATCTGAATCTGATATTAACATTGTTCTTGAATTTTACACTAAACTTCTCTTGTTATATCAATTCATGTAATGTAATGAAAAAATTGTATGTGACAAGGAAAAGGAAATTAATAAAAGATACAAGTAATGCAACCTTAACCATTATAAGTAGTCATAATTTCTATTTGGGATCTTCAATATATAGTTTGTATTGGTCATTCCGATTTCTAAATGGGAAAGGATTTTTGTCCGGATGCTTTTAGGTTTTAGACTAAACTGTCTATTTTTATATAAAAACATATATGCATGTTGTACCCTGCTTCACAGAGGAGAAATTTTGTTTGTTCGATTATTTTAAACTTCCTTTTGTAAGAAAAAAGATAACCATAACAGAAAAAGGAGAGAACATTATTTCTTGGGATTTCTACAAGGAGTGTTAGTTTTACCGACTAATTTATATAATTGATACAATTTTTGGAGTTTTGTGACAAAAAAGAACAGGCTTTATAACATACAGATATATCAGCTTTTCTAAAAACAAAACAAAACAAAAGAGGGAAAAGAAAAAGGGCAAATTTGTCTATCAACTATTGGAAATACAACAATTATAACCTCTGTTTGATTTGATCGCCCCAAAACTAATGAACCTCCACGTGTAATTAAAAAAGGGCCAAATGTGCCTATGAACTATGCGAAAAATTGAACACTTTTGCCATCCGTAAATAGTTGAAGTCACTTGTTCCCTCGCCGTTAAAATGGCTCAATATTACCATTATTCACTAACCGATCAAATTTGAGGACACTTATGTCTCTAATTAGTCCAATTAAAATACACGTGAAATTAGACGGAGCAATAAAATTTAGGGTTTGAAGTGTTGTAATATGGGAGGTGAAAATGCAAAGATGGTGCTCGAAGAAAGTTAAGATTTGAAAAAACGGTGAAGAGATAGGGAGAATAGTATGGTACAAAAGAGGAGAAAATTTGCTTATGGGTTAATATTTCTTGCACCAGTTACCGTTACCTACTGATCAAAGATTTACTGCTACCTCGAAAGTAGGGATACAACTTAAAAATCGGCGAAGGGTTGTCAGTTGAACACACCTCATCGAAAAATTATGTTATGAGCCTGTTTGGATGGGCTTAAAAAAAGTTTTCAGCTTATAAGCCAAAAAAAAAATAAGTTATTGACTTATAAGCTGTGTTTTTAAGCTAAGCCAAACGGGCCAACTTATTTTTTTGGGCTTATTTTAAGCATAAATTTTTTTATAAGCTGGTCAGCCAAACACTCAAAAAAACTGAAAACAGCTTATAAGCTAAGCCAAATGGGCTCTATATCTCTAACACCCTACCGGAATTTCTGGCTTCACTATTGCCTAATATGAGCAGAGAAGCCAAGATAAAGAAGACTATTGTGCAGTTTAAGATATCTCTATGATAGACCCCAACCTTCTCAGAAGAAGAAAAGCTAAATTTAACATCAAAAATCAAAATGAATAAACAATTTAGATCAGACCACTCGCTCATTGTACTTTTAGTCCCACTTATTATAATCCAAGCAAAAGAGTAGCTACTTCTGTTTCTATCTTTAAGAGGATCATCACAATGTTATTTCTGAAACAGCTTGCCCTATAATCACATATTCATGGTGTGTAGTAGAAGTATCTAGAAATCATAAGTAAAATCGATGTCCCTTGGATACTATACCAAGACTTGTATAAAAAAAATAAAAAAAATAAAAAAAAACTTAACCGAGAGTTCACTGGGTGAAGTATGAAATGCCAAGACCTCAACCTAAGCAACTACTGTCACAAATGCAGAAATATAAGCAATCTCCAGACTCCAGAGATGAATCCTAGTCCACACCTCAATAAAACGTGTTGCATCTTTGATTAAGTTAAAGTTTAAAGCCCGCTCAAGTCATGTCCAGACAAAACAACCAAATATCCAAAATGCCAATGTTGGACCATTTAGTATCCCTAAGATCCTGGCTGTTATAACACAATCAAGATGATGAGAAGAACTAAATACCAATCGGAAAAAAATAAATCACTAAGAATAAAACAGAACAACCTTAAAGCTTCAATCCCGGATTAGCCAAGGTTAGCTATAGGATATCCATCTATAGAAGCCTCAACTCTCCTCCTTTATTCGAGCTTGTGATCACATAGACAGAGTTAATAATAGTAAACAATGTGAAGAAGGAAAAAACAAAAACAAAAACAAAAAGGCATCTCCCAATTTTCAGCCAACTCCCAAAAATATAATACAAAATCAAGTCAGTCCCAGCCTCACCAACAGAAATTAGTGCAACATCTAACAAAGCATACACAAAATGCAAACTATATATCAATAACCCTCAAATCAAGAGGAAAAGCCAGCGGAGGTGGGGGCAAAACAAAAATTAAGCACGTTACTGATTAAAGGCTATATTAATTAGAAAGCTCTAACATAGAAGTTTGAAGAGATCCAACATTATATAATCCATAAACAGTACATTGCAATCTCATACACCGAAATTAACTACAAGCTAGAAATTTTTTCACTGCAGAGGCAAATATTCATAACCTAAATGACCTCGTTACAATTTTCAAGACTCGGTCCCAACGGATGAGATTTCCTCAGCGTGAGGAGCAGATGAAGTTTGCTCCGAAGCATCAGCCAGTGGCTTCGATGGTCTATTTTCAGTCTCCATGGAAGCAGTAGCAGCAGATGAAGCTTGCTCCGAAGCATCAGCCAGCGGCTCCGATGGTCTATTTTCAGTCTCCGTGGAAGCAGTAGCAGCAGATCTGGCCTTCACAGTGTCCAGCATACGCTTGCTAATCTCCTTAGAGTATACCTAAACAAATACATATTCACTACTAATTATTCCAGAGTCCATATATACAAACTATGTGCAATATATTCTATTTACATACACTGTTAAAATCTAATTGTATATATGTATACATTCCATTAAGCCCCTGTCAAGGGCTAGATACCTGAACAAACTAAATTCAGGGCAGGTTACCTTTACTATATCTTCGATTTTTTATTTCATTTTGCATGTGTACATACAGTGGGGGATGCAAGCAGATTCATCATAACCTTGTACTTTTAACTTAGAGCATAAGTTTATGTGTAAAAATTCACTAAAATTGCAACAAATAATAGGTTTGAATCCGTAATTTTAGAAGTACAACGAGTTCAATATTAGATACACTGCGTCCAGGTTCATCTAAACCTAGCACTTTTAACTCGGAGCATAAATGGGTCTTTGGACATAAGAATTGTGAAATTTGAAAAAACATAGTAATTTGTTTTCAAATTGAAAAATAATATTTGAAAATTGAAGTTGAGTTTAGACATGAATATAAATTGGAGTTGTTTTTTAATTTTTGTGAGTAATTTGAAGTGAAAATTGTGAAAACAGCTTTTTGGAGTTTTTTGAATTCTAAAAAAATTGTAACAATCTTATGTCCAAACAGTTTCCCGGAATATCCAGGCCAGCTTGCGCACACCTCGATTAATTCCACAATATAGTCGCATTTACTCTGTCCACCAAGGCTAGAACAGAGTAAAAGAAATCACCTAGTGTTTTGTCTCTACTGGGAATTGAGGGGCAAACAAGCACTTATATATAAAAATGCACTAAAATGGGTTTGAATCCTTTTAAAAGTGCAACACCTTCAATATTAAGAACCTTATAGATTGAACCTATAAAACTGGTAAAAAAGGATTAAAATGACGTTTGGAAAGGATAGGATGGGAAGATTGAGTCTCGATGAGACGTTGAACGATAGCGTCACGGGTGCCTTGTGTAGGTGGCCAAATGCTGAAGGATAAATTAGTTGGTTCGGTTTTAGACATTGTTGTGGAAGAGGTTGGGGATTTTGGGTTCTTGTGTTACAGTTTTGATACTGGACGATATTATAGGTGTATTGGATGAAAAAAAGAGGGATGGTACACGTGGAGGAATTTAAGGGAGATATTTAATTGGTAATGAAGACAAAAATTAAGTGCATTTACTGTACCGATATTTTAAAAGTTGAAACTAAGGGGTCGTTTGGTATGAATAAAGAGTTATATCAGGATTAGTTATGTTAGATTAGTCATGCTAAAATTAGTTATTTTGATATTATTTCTTATTGACTGTTTGGTTTGTTACATTAAAAATAGCATGCATTGCATAATTTTTTAAGAAAACTTGTTTGAGGATATCAGGGATATTTTTATCATTTTCAACGTTTTATCCGGGGATTTTTAATCTCAATGGAAACTATTTTTCCACTCTCTGGCAAGTAGTAGTAGATTTGAATATGTAATTTTAAAAGCATAACTAGTTCAATACTAAAGAACTTAAATATTAAACCTATAAAATTTAAATTGTAGATGTATACATTAGTTCGACTCGAGAAATCGGTTAAAACTAGTCCCAAGGGCTTAAAAAAGCACCTAAAGGATCTCGATGCCTTGGTCATCAGGGGAAGAAGAGGATCCAGCATAGTTAAAAGCCTCTTCCTCAATGCGCCTAGCGGTATCCATAGCCTCTTCAATGAGACAGTGTCGTAACGTTTGAAGAGGATAGAAGGGGAATATTGAGTCTCAATGAGACGTTGAATGATGGCCTCATGGGTGCGTTGTGTGGGTGGCCAAATGCTGAAGGATAGACTAGTTGGTTTGGTTTTAGACATTATATTGTTGCGGTGGAGGTTGGAGATTTTGGGTTCTGTTTGGTTCTTGAGTTCTATGCAGTTTTGATGCTCAACTATATTTATTGATCGATTTGAAAAGAGGGACGGTACACGTGGAGGAATTTAAGGGAAATATTTACTTGATAATGTAGACATAGACAGAAATTAAATGCATGTAATGTACATGAGACCCCTACCTTATAACTTTAACCAACTAGTTTTCTCTGGCCCGATTCTAAGAATAAAAATCATCTAACATTTACAAATTAAAGTGAAAATATATTTTACTTAACCAAAATTAAACAATCAATTTGAGTATTCAAAACACATGTCTTGCATTCTTGGTAAATATAAATACCGAAGAGTGAGTAAGCTTTTACGCTAAGAAGAAAAAGGCGACGACATAGAATCATCTAACACTAAAAAAATTAAATTGGAAACATTTTATTTAATCAATAAAATACTGACAAATATGACTATTCAAACACATGTCTTGTCTTCTTGATTAATATAAATATCAAAAAGTGAGTAAGTTTTTAAAATGTCTAAAGCAAATGACCAAGTTTTATTGCCTGTTTTGACTAAGGTTCTAAAATTGACTTATTTTGATAAGTGTTTTTTCAAACTAAGTACTTTTGGTGAGAGTCATTTTGTGTTTTTCTAATCAATTTGAAAAACACTTTTGAGCAACAATTAGTGTTTGACCAAGCTTTAAAAAATGTTTTTAAGTGTATTTTCTCGAACGTGTTAAAAATGTATTTTTGGGGAAAAGACCTTTTTAGCTTCTGTAAATCAACCTTTTAAAATAAGCAGTTTTGACCTCCTAAAAGCTTTGACCAAACGGGCTATTAGTCATCATTTAACTAGGATGGAATTTGTGAAATTTAACTAGTTCTAGTAGGTCATGACTACCTTCAGTTTGTCTATATAGCTTTAATTAGAATTCTTAATATTTTGAACTCGAATTTCACACGACAATAATATTGATTTCAAATCTTTTGAGGCAGGGGCAGCTAGTGAAGCCGTTGCCTTAGGCTCCAAATATTTTAGTAGTGAATTTTACAATTTTATTTTCACTTAAATAATATTAAAATATGCAAAAAAAGAAAAGTACAATTTCTCATTTATAAGAGAACAAAAGAAATATTGTCTACTTTTTAACAATAGAAATATTTTAGAACTTCAAATTAAACTATTCAAATCTTTATATTAGAAAATAATTTTTTTCATAACAAGATCAAATGTAATGTATTGCAAACACATAATTAACATCTTATAAGCTTGAATTACTTTAAAATGTAGAACAAAACGTCTTGGAAGCAAAACTATTCTTAATTCTATTCTTCATCCTTTCCATCCGCCGCCGCCTCGGGTTTATTCAGATAAGCACCGTCACTCTCGAGTTCATCACCAACAATCTCTTTTTCTGCATCCAAACCATAAGGCCCAGCATCTACTTCGGATGACCCAGCATCCACTCTGAAAGGCCCAGCATCCACTCCCGACTCAGCTCTCCAAGCCACTGCATGTTGGTGATGGCGGAAGATTGCCTCGTGTAATTGCTTGGTGAACCTATGCATATTAGGGGTATAAAAGGTGATTTGATTTTAAATAGTCTTGAAAATGTACCTCGCGTATTCGAAACCAACCACTTCGATCACGACTGTGGCGGAAGCATTGGCGCTAGTGTGAGCGATTTCTCTAGTACCTATCCCGACTAGATCCTAGAGCACTTTAATCTCAAGCTCCGCATCATCCAAAATTTGAGTGGAACTACACCAACTAGAATATAATCCGATGGAGTAATCGGTTCAGCTAACACGACTCCTTCCTCCTCGGTTTCTTCATCGCTTTGCAGTAGCTGAAGGTTAGTTAGCTCGGCAGCTACGAGCGAATCAGGCCTGGGGAGTTTCCAGCTGAATTTGTGAACTCGCAAGTGCTTCCGCTTCCTTGAGCAGCTCTGACTTATTACCAGAGCTTTTTCCGTGAAGAAACAGGCAGATGGGCTCTGTGTATCTGGTAGGGGCTGAGGGTAGAATAGGCGGTATTACTACTCCGCGAGGGTTAAAGAAAAATATTGAGATTTTCTTGGTCATAAATAACCTCACCAAAGAAATTCCTCAAACCAGTGTCGACTTTCTCCTTCATATTTCCTTTACCTTTATCCGCCATGGAATTCAACTTGGGTTGAAAGAACTATATAGGCTCAGTCTCTCTCAATATTCTGCCAGAAAGTTTGTTATTGTGCTCACAGTGAGTGCATACCAACAAAAAACGATTGTGGTACAATTTTGTTTTATTAAACAAAAGGTAGGCCAGAACAACATAAGAGGATAATAATGCCAGTCTCTTTTAATTTTTAGTGACAATTGAATTGCAACCCTTATATTTTATTATGATAAGTTGCAAAGATTTGAAACAAGTATGTTTGTTTTTTGTCAAAAGGAAACAATCTACCAATTGCAGAATATGTAACCACCTACAAGTCGTAATGCACATAAGAAATCAAATTGAAGGTCAACGAGAAGGATTAAATATATATATATATATATATTATCCCATAGCTAATAGAGTATTTAACTGTAGCTCTAGCGGTAAGTTATACTTCAATTTTTACAACTCGAAGAAATTTGCAAACCAAACTAAAAATCACGAAAACACAATGTCATAGTTATTTGGCACATCAACCTCTCGGTAACCCTCGACACACAATCCAAGAGCCTCCACTCCACCAACTTGGGCCACTCTACCGGATCTTTAAACAATTAAACCTCGAAGACAAGAGTAAGCAAAAAATCAATTTTTGAACATTTGATGATGAAGACATTCAGATCTCCAGTGTCACGCATCAGTGAAGCACTAGAGATCTGGATGTCTTCAATGGTAACAAGGCTTAAATGAAAAAGACGGATAAATTTAAGGGGTTGCTCATGTATTTTTGTCCCTTCCCACGTTAATTTCCACAAAATGTGATTCTTCCATGTAATGTTGTACTTGAATCTAAATCCAGATTCTGGGAATAATGCATTTTGTTTGCTTAAATAATGTGAACACTCAGTGCAGGATCGAGTGTAATCTGCCAGAAGGATTTAGCCAGTCTGCCATGTATACACTTTAATTCTAAGTAATTGTTTAATGAGCTTAATACAATCCCACTGCATGCCCACCATTTGACTTGTATATATACTAGTTATGTGAGGCCCGTGCTAAGCCCGGGCCCAAACTCAAGATATAAAAGTAGATATTTTAACTAAAAAAATATAATATGTGTTAGTACAAGTGTACAACAACAACAACAATCATATACCCATTGTAGTCCACAAGTGGGTAATTATATAAAAGCAAAATTTTCATTCCACTGCTTTAATATTTTAACTTCCATTTTGATAAAATTATTTACTTCAAATCAAATGCGGAGCCAGAATTTGACATTTATAACTTATGTATCCTAATTTTCTGAAGTTATTTAGTTCTAAATAAATAATCTATACATAGTTAATGAACTTTTAAGACAAATACATAATTTAACTTGTGCAACGGATGGAGCTGCTCCTCTCTTAATTAGGGATTAGGGGTTCGAACATGGATATGGAAAAAATCTTTGGAGGAAGCGTTCCCTCCGAATAGGCGCGATACAGTGCTAATTATCTAGATTAATTGGGCTTAAATGCGGATATCGAGCACGAACCAGAAAATCAAAGAACATGAAAAATGAGGTAGAAGGTTCGATAGCTTTTGAAAAGTAGACCTTAAAAATAAAAAATAAAAAAATTGACTTAAATAAATAAGATTAGGACCTAAAAGTAATTAATTTTTTTTTTTTAAGAATTAGAAATTATTGTGAGGACTACAAAAGTCCCCAGGTTCGATAGCTTTTGAAAAGTAGACCTTAAAAATAAAAAATCAAAAAATTTACTTAAATAAATAAAATTAGGACATAAAAGTAATTAATTAAAAAGTTTTTAAAAATTTGGGAAACTCTTGTGAGGACTACAAAAGTCCTCACATTCCCTCTTATATTATATAGTAATATATATATATATTTTTTTTCTTCTCAAAATCAATTTCAATTAGAGTATATCTAATCATTACAACAGGGATGAATTTACTACATATATAAGAATTTATATGCCCTTGATGTTTACATCAACTTAATGAATAAATGAGACATGCCTTCATTTATATTCTTATTACTAAGTTATATAATCAATTAATACATATTCTCATCTTAATTTATAACTTAATCATGGTAGATTAGTAAAAATATAGTGTAAATATTGGGTGCAAATAACTTTTCATAATTCAATTTATGGGTTTATCTCTAAATTCATTAGTCGTGGCTCGATCCATCCACTAAATAGTATAAATAATGTATTTGAATGTGTTGTGGTAAAATCTCAAATACAAATCATAAAATTTGAATTCCAAATTCGCCTCTACGTCTTAAATATAATTAAATAAATTTACCCTTCAACTCAAGTCTATGCCTTGGCGAGCTAACAGGTTCATCTAGACCTAGTCCATTAGTCTAGCTTTTCTTTCACTCAGTAATATATTTACTCAAAGCCACAAAAGTAGTGTAACACCAAATTTTGTTCCTGAAAAATAATAATCAAGAAGAAAAATAGTGATAAGTACTAATATTTGATTTCCATAATTTGTGTGATTTATAATCTTTAGATTTTTTTTTTTAATCAAAAGATTATATCTGATTCTTCTCCTCACGATCGTCAAACTCAAGGGCTTTGTTTGTTCTTGAATTGACGGACAAATTGTTGGGTTGAATTTGGTCACGAATGTGGAGTTAGGATTTGATCACAAAAGCAGAGGTATGGACGACCTACGGATCACCACCGAAGATGAAGACTTTGGATCACCACTTTAGATGAAGACTTCTCAATTTGCGGAAGACTTATGTATTACCATCAGAGATGAAGCTTCTTAATATGCGAAAGATTCGCGGATCGACACTGGAGAGATGATGTATTTATTCCTCTCATCTTCTTTGGATGACTTGATTTTGATTGGCTTGTGTGAGTCATCAAGTCTATCACAACGACTAAGTGATGGTTGAAACATGTCATTCAGGCACTTGACAATATTTGATTGGTCTTTTTTTGTTGACTTGACATGCTACATCACTTAAACATATGCCATCATTTTATTGGGTCTTGAGTTCGCTTGGTGCGCCAAGTTATTTTGACACATGACATAAAACTTGAGCTAGTGTAGCGGGCTCATGATTTGAAGACCAGCTCAATGGATTAGCCCAATAAAATTAGACTTCAATTTAATCTATGTCTTGGACTTAGATAATTTAATATTAATTTGAGCTCGACATTTCTTGAATTTAGAAATTTATTCAAATTTAACACGAATTTTAATCTCATAAAATTCGTATGTCTACAAGTAGTTTTATCTTAAACAAGTGATTTTTTTTTCTCCAAATAGTTCTTTTTTAACGTTTTTGGAAAAAACTCATTTTGTCTAATTATGTTAGTTGAAGAAAACGACTCTACCAACTTCACGAGATAGGGATAGCGTCTGCGTACACTTTACCATTTTCAGACCCGATATTATAAAATTATATAGGGTATGTTGTTGTTCTTGAAAAAAACCCGGAACAACTAAATGGGTTGGGAGGGCCAAGGGGTCGTCTGGTACGCGGGATAAAAATGGAAGATTTTAGGAGTAAATTTTTATTGTGTTTGGTTGATAGTGTGAATTTATTATGCGAACCGTCAATCAAACACACTATAAATTTAAACCCAGACTAGATAAATTTATACACCAAACACAATATAAATGTAATCTCAGACTAAGTCATGAATATCCCACCTTATCCCATCAAACTTGAAATTATTTATCCAACCTCCCAGATGAGTTAAATTAATCCAAGAATTATAATCTCAAAACTATAATCCCGAGATAATTTAGTCCGCGAACCAAACGACGACCTCAAGCATTTTAGCTCGAGGTTAGTTTAGTCATTATACAGTCAAAACAATTTCATTCGAAGTCTCCCAATTTCCCCCTCTCTCTCTCTCCATTATATAAATATCAAAGGGGAGTAATAGTAATAGTAGCCTAACTGTCTGTTTATTACACCAACGGCGATTATTATTATTCACAACAACAATAATGATTTCTATTACCTCTGCTGAACTAAACTACGTCGTTTTCCGTTACCTTCACGAATCAGGTACTTACATTTTTTAGGGTTTAATTAACGAATGCTAATCATAATTTTATGTTATTCATTGTTCTTAAACTCATTTTTAAGAGTTTTATGTGTAGAATTGTTGTGTTTCTATTGTATAAACTTCTGGTTTTAAAATTTTAATCAGGTGTCATTTTTTTTTTAATTTTTTTTTTATTCTCTTTGCTTTCTTTACTTATATGAGTTTAATTCTGCAAAGTATACAATTTTTTCTTATATATTGTTACCGTGTATCTTTTAGGGTTCAATTATCGATTGTTAGTCATAATTTTATGTTCTTCATTAATTCTTAATTTTGAATTAGAGTTTTGTTTGGAGAAACTGATGTTTTGTTTCTATTGTAAATTTTTCGTTTTGATTAGGTCTCTGTGTTTTTTTCCTAAAATAGATGAGTTTAAGGACCTGTTTGGCCATGAAAATTGTGAAATTTGAACAAAATTATTTTTTGTTTTCAAAGTGAAAAATGGTTTTTTTGGAAATTGGAGTTGTGTTTGTCCATAAATACAAATTGGAGTTGTTTTTGAATTTTTGTGAGTGATTTGGAGTGAAAATTCTGGAATTTTATGGCCAAACATGATTTCCGGTACTTCATTTTTAGGTTTATGTTCTTAATAGTTCTTAATTTTGAATTGAGTTTTGTTTGGAGACACTGATGTTTTGTTTCTATTGTAAACTTTTCGTTTTGATTAGGTCTCTGGCCATAGAAACCAAATAATTTTCACTTTAATTGGAATTTTTGTAGATGGAATTGTGTTTGGTTATAGTATTTGCAAAGAATATTTGGTTGTTTGAATGTACTGAAATTGAAAAAAAGTGAAAACAGGGTTTTTGGTGTTTTCCAAATTCAAGTTGTATTTGGAATTTTCATGGCCAAACGCTGATTTTCAAATAGAGCGAAATTTGTTTGCGAAAAAAAGTGAATAATTCTCATGGCCCAATGGGCCCTTAGACGAGTTTAATTTTGCAAAAGTATACATTTTCTCTTTTACATGCAGTTGCCGTGTATCTTTTAGGGTTCAATTATCAATTGCTAATAGTAATTATATAATTCATTGTTTTTAACTCGTTTTTAAGAGTTTTGTTTGGAGAATTTGATGTTGTGTTTCTGTTGTAAACTTCTTAAATTCTGTTTGTTTTGTTTAGACTTTTAGACCAGTTTAATTTTGCGAAATATACATTTTTTCTGTAACGATTCTAGTGCATAAACATGTCGTGAATAAACTTTATCGAGCAGTGGCTAGGATTTCTAATCATAATTTTTAGGGTTTAATTATCGATTGCTAATCATAATTAATGTTCTTAATAGTTGTTTAACTTGTTTTTTAAGATTTTTATGTTGAGAATTGTTGTGTTTCTATTGTAAACTTTTTAAGTTCTGTTTGTTTTTTTTTACAGTATTTTTATTTTGATAACCGTGGTGTCTAGGCCAGCTTGACGAGTTTAATTTTGCAGAGTTCATTTTTCTCTTCATATGCTTTTACCGTGTATCTTTTAGGGTTCAATTATTGATTTTTAATCATAATTATGTTATTCGTCTCGTTATCTTTCCTTATTAGTAGGCGCATTAGCGCATTATAATTTCTTGTGCTTTGATTTATGTTATTATTTGCTACTTTCTGTACTTTGATTACTCTATTTTATCTGTGCCGCTTTCGTGATTTGCATTTCCATATCGCTTTGAATTCCTTGATTATCCTGTTTTACTGTGTCGCTTGCATTATTTCATTGCAATATCGTTTTAAATCTTTTAACCTTATCTGACCCCCTTTTTATGCTTCTATTGAGCCGAGGGTCTCTCGGAAACAGCCATCCTACCTTGGTAGGAGTAAGGTCTGCGTACATTATACCCTCCCCAGACCCCAAGATGTGGGATTTCACTGGGCTGTTGTTGTTGTTGTAATCATAATTATGTTATTCAGTAGTTCTTAGTGGCCGTTTGGCCATGAATATTTTTTACTTATTTCTGGAGTTGAATTCCAGGTATCATGTTTGGTCATAAAAATTCCGGAAAATTATGGAATTCAACTTCGATTGAATTCCGGAATTTGAAAAACATCGAAAAGTTGTTTTCACTTTTTTTTTTTTTGCTCCAAATCACTCACAAAAAGTAGTTTTTTCAAATTTCACAATTTTCATGGCCAAACGGGCCCTTAATTTTGTTAGACTCTTATTTGGAGGAACTGATGCTGTGTTTCTATTGTAAACTTCTTGTTTTGATCAAGTCTCTGTGTTTTTTCTTAATTCTATTTGCTTTGTTTACTTAGATAGATGAGTTTAATTGTGCCGAAGTATGCATTTTTCTCTTTATATGTTGTTACCAAGTATCTTTTAGGGTTCAATTAGTGATTGCTAATCATAATTTATGTTCTTTATAGTTCTTAACTTGTTTTTTAAGAGTTTTATGTGGAGAATTGTTGTGTTTCTATTGTAAACTTTTAAAATTCTGTTTGTTTTCTTTATAGTATTAGACGAGTTTAATTTTGCAAAGTATACATTTTTCTTTTTATATGCTGTTACCGTGTATCTTTTAGGGTTCAATTAGCGATTGCTAATCATAATTTATGTAATTCATAGTTGTTAACTTGTTTTTTGAAGAGTTTTATGTGGAGAATTTGTTGGCGAAATTTGATGTTGTGTTTCTATTCTAAGGGTCCGTTTGGCCATGAAAATTGTGAAATTTGCAAAAAGTAGTTTTTGTTTTCAAAGTGAAAAATGATACTTGAAAATTGGAACTGTGTTGGCCATAAATACAAATTGGAGTTGTTTAGAATTTTTGATTGATTTAATTCTCTTTGCTTTGTTTACTTAGATGAGTTTAATTCTGCGAATTATACAATTTTCTGTAACCATTCTAGTGCATAAAAATTTTCGCAAATAAAATTGACTTCGTCGAGTAGCGGCTAGGACTGCTATCCGCCGGGGGGGGGGGGGGGGGGGGGGAGCAATTGAGATGAAGAGAAAGCGTTACTCAGTAAGCTTTGAGATCTTGAGGGGCTGTGATCTGGGCAGGAGGAAGGTTTCGGTTGTTTCTGCACTTACTATTCAACATCCTTGGAAGCTCCATCCTTTGTTCACAATTGGAAATAGTTTGAAAATGCGGCTGGTTACTTCATTATCTTGCCAGAAAAGAATCACTGGGATGAGATACAATAAAATAAAATAAAAACGATGAGATCATTTTCAGTTGATCTAGTGATATTTCTGTAAGGACATGTGAGGTACTATCTAGCTTTGAGCTTCAGCATTAACAGACTACAACACCCACTGCAAGTTGTGATATTCTCTTTAGAGGTACTGTCTAGCTTTGAGCTTGAGCACCAACAAAATAACATCACCCTCTGCAAGTTGTTATATTCTATTTAGAGGCTAGTAAGTTGCATATAAAATACTACTTTGTCAGTTGATCCAGTGATATCCGATATGGCTTCACTGCCTCAAATCGCTCCTCCTTTTTTGGATTCTTGTGAGGGGCTGCTATTCTCATCAGAACTACTGAAAGAGCACAAATGGAGGACGCGGCTATAAAAAATGATTATCTTCTTCAAACGCTTCTGACTTGATTTCATTGAGTTTACATGTCCTTGCTTCAGTGTTTCTGTTAGTTAGGATAGGCATATCTTGCTATGGTGAACATACTAATGTTACAGGGCTGTCATGTGCTTTGTGTTTTAATTTCAATTGAACTGCATATTGTTTTTCTTTTTTTCTGGATGACAAACAATCATCTTTCAGTTTCATGGGCTTCCTTATCTATTAAAGGGGGTTTAGAAGCTTCCATTTTCGTGCTTATTTTAATTATTGGTTTAGTCTATGTATGCTGTATGGGGGCATTGGAACAGTCGCTCCGGATTGTTTAGACAATACAGCAATAACAACATACCCAGTGTATTCCCACAAGTGGGGTCTGGGGAGGGTAGGATGTACGTAGACCTTACTCCTACCTTTGTGGGGTAGGGGTAATAATAACAATAATAAGAAATCCATTCAGCTCCATTACTTGATTGAACAGCCGAAATTTCAGTTACTTTTCGCGATCTACCAAAGTTGGTCAAGACTCTAGTAATGGCTGGTTCTTTATGGTACCAATTGATGCTTCATTGAATTTGCTTTGATAATAGGCTGGCTGACATCTTGACTTTGATTGTGTTGGAGTAGTACGGTAGTACCAAGATCGAGTCCTAGGAAAGTGGATCTAATCAGTCTACTGGTTTCGCTGATATATTTTTTCAGGATTCTCGCATTCAGCATTTGCTTTAGGATATGAGGCAGGGATCAATAAGAGCACAATCGATGGAAATCTAGTTCCTCCAGGTGCTCTTGTTACCTTTGTGCAAAAGGGTATTCAATATCTTGAACTGGAAGCAAATTTGAGCAATGTAATGCAAAAATTTTGATATTCTGATTTTTGGATCTGAAGTTGAGCTCTGTTGAGAACTCTGAACTAACCAATAATAACTATGGAATGCAGGATGATACTGATATGGATGAAGACTTCCAGTTTCTACAACCTTTGGATCTCATTACAAAGGATGTATATGAGCTGCAAAAAATAATAAAAGAGAAAAAGGAAAAGCTTCAGAAAGATAAACCTAGGCGGAAGGATAAGGCGAATGCTGACCATGAGAGGGACCACGAACGAGAATCTGCAAGAGAAAGGGAGAAGGAGAAACAACAGAAGCAAAAAGAGCGAGAACGGGATAGAGAAAGGAGTGAAAAGAACAAGGAGAAAGAAAAGCGCAAAGACAGAGAAAAACCACGTGAGGATATTATGGATGTGAAACTGAGCGGAGAAAAAGAGGCTGCCAGACGTGAGGAAAATGGAAAAGCTGGAGGTAATACATCCCCATTGCGACTAATTTGCTTCTCATATGAGCATTATAGATGTAGCATAATTTGAGCGTGCAGCTGATACTTCTGCACTTTTCTTTGTTGGTCTTGTGACACCCTTAAGTTTTGCTTGTTGAGTTGCAAAATAGATTTGGAGCCTATGGAGATCTGCACAGACTCAACCTCTTTACCATGTGAAATTCCTAGTTGTGATGTAATGGTTTTGGAAGGGCATACATCCGAGGTTAGACTGCTTGTCTCAATAGGTGATCCTATATATATATATATATATATATATATATATATATATATATATATATCTTGTTTCTTTTTCTGTCTTCGATATTAACATGATAATTTTCTCTTGTTCCTAAACTCATGCCAGGTTTTTGTTTGTGCTTGGAGTCCAGAAGAGTCAGTTCTTGCATCTGGGTAAGCATCAGTACCATTTCTTTCTGTTGGTGCTCTCGTCTATGAATCAACTCATGTTCATTTTCATATTTCTGTTTCCAATTCTCTTGTGAGCTTACGACATCGATTATAATCATCATAAGCACTAGAACTTTGAAATAATCTTGATATTTTTGTTTCCACATTTCTATTTCTTATGCTCTTGCAACATCAATCTGTTCAAGGATAGTTGCTTCATCTTCAAAATTTTCGGTAGAACCGCTGTTGTCCTTTTCCGAATGCTTTAGACAGAGTACAACAACAACATACCCAGTGAAATCCCACGGTGTGGGATCTGGGGATGCTTTAGACAGAGTAAGTTTTTTTATTCACTGGATGTTCCTAGGTACTCCATTCTCTTCTTTCTTATGGAATTGATAGACAAAGGAGATTCTCATTCTAGGAAAGCAGATTAACCTAGGAGAAATGTGCTTATGCGATAAAGCAAACACCACACTGCAGAAAAGGAAAATGAGCGGAAATAAAAATTCAACAAGAACTATTCTGCTGAAGTAATAGACACATGACCGAGAATTTAGCAGTTCTCCAATATGTGATATGATAAGTATTGTGGGGCCACAAGGGCTTATCTTTGAAAATATATAATTACCAAGTAATACGTGCAAAGATGAAATTGCCATCTTCTAGACAGATTACTGGGCCGTGCTATACCAAATTGGTAGTAAATAGTTTGCAAAGAGTCAAAGACAAAACCCATTTACCAGCTTGGCTCCTCAATTAGCATATATTTGGTCTCGGGACTTCTGGTCATGAAGGCTTTACTAGAACTGTATTCCAATTTCCAAATTAGTTCTCTGACATGAATTGGAAACGTTTGACAATGATGTGGCTTCGTCAACTACAGTAATTTGCTCTGTCAACAGTTTTGTCTACCTTATCGATGAAATGTTGGTCAGTAATATCCTGATAACAGCTTTTGGTTACTGGATTTTGTTTTAACTATTTGGGTGCATCTATTGCCCCTAGCCCCTACTCTCCGATATGTCCTAAAAGGTCAAATTCTTCGAAGTTGTTTTTCCTTAGTTAAAAGTTTGAGACTTGTTTTAGACTCTACTAAGAAACCATCTTTCTTATAGCTAACCATATTAAATATCAACCTAGGGCTGGAGACTCTACTGCTAGAATTTGGACCATTGGAGATGGTCCATGTAATTCTACTATCCAAAGAGGGCCTCCAAATGTTGTGGTTTTAAAGCATTTGAGAAGTCGAGCAACTGAGAACAACAAGGATGTTACAACACTTGATTGGAATGTGAGTTTTCTGCTCTGCTTATTTTGGGCTGACTTTCATTGTCTTTCTATACTTTTCTGGTGGACTTTCTGAAATTAGACTGCTTTGCTTATGGGTTACCAATTTGATTTTCTTGTTATTATTCGGTCTTGTATTTATGACTTCTTCTTGTGTTAGGGCGAGGGTACCCTGCTTGCAACAGGTTCTTACGATGGCCAAGCCAGAATCTGGAACCGAGCTGGTAAGGGACATGTAGGAAAAACTGGTTCTGATGATTGAATGTATAAATTGGCCATTGAAAGTATGATTTCGGAAATGTGTTTGCTTAAGTTTGTTCTTTGGATTATTTTCATGATACGCCACAAAATATTCTTATGTAATGGAAAAGGCACCAAGAAACAATCCATATTCTTATCTAATGGGAACTAAAAGGCACCAAGAAATAAACCATATTCTTATCTAATGGAAACTATAAGGCACCAAAAAACAATCCATATTCTTATCTAATGGGAACTAAAAGGCACCAAGAAAGAAACCATATTCTTATCTAATGGAAACTAAAAGGCACCAAGAAACAACCCATATTCTTGTTTGGGAAATTGATTAGCTTTTTGCTATAGAGGATCAGTTGACTCATGAGATAACCGTACTCAAAAGCATTTAACCGATGTTTTCAGTTATCTTTCTTTAGCTTCATTTTGTAGAGAAAAGTTTTACTAGAGTCTTCATATGCAGCTATGAGGAAGGCTGGGAATTTATTTTCTTTTGGAGGACAATGGGTTAAGGTTTTCAAAGTCTATAAATCATGTTAGGGTACCCTTGGTTCATAATTGACCCTTTTATTCCAATAACCTTCCCTCAAGCTTTTTAAGAAAACCTGGGATGAGTTGTACTTGATGCTTAAGCTTGATATGTGATCCTTTCTGACTTTTGTATTTTACCCTGTCGAAACAATTCAAGAACGTTGAGTACTTCCCATTGTTTTCCACAGAATATCTTTGCTTTATCCTTTTCACTAATTGACAAGATATTCAGCCTTGCAGTTGTTAAAATACTCGTGTTGTTCATGTGTCATCAAACTGGATTGTTTTTTCAATTATGTAACTTCTGTTCAGTTTTCTTGGTATTTACTGTTCGTGGCACCTTTATCATCTTATTATGTCATCTCTGGTTCTGATATCCATGATCAATCCTATAACTGACTTTTCATCCAGGGGAATTGGTTAGTACTCTTCACAAACATAAAGGGCCAATCTTCTCTTTGAAGTGGAACAAGAAAGGTGATTATCTCCTTAGCAGTAGTGTTGATACAACTGCCGTTGTTTGGGATGTGAAGTCTGGCGAATGGAAGCAGCAATTTGAATTTCATTCAGGTGTTTTGTTGTCCTCGTTCTGTCTTAATTTTGCTGTATATTTTACCTCATATCTTGGCAAGGATAGAGTTTGTTTTCTTTTGCGTATTTTCTCACTATTGTTATACAACCCCATTCAGGTCCAGCACTTGATGTTGATTGGCGAAACAATAATTCTTTCGCGACCTGCTCCAGTGATAGCCTGATTCATGTTTGTAAAGTTGGGGAGAATCGACCAGTCAAAACATTCTCAGGACATCAGGTGTGGTCCAGTTGTTGCTTCTTTTTTTTTTTTTCTCTTTTTTTTTTGGGGGAAAATTTCTTTCATAAATATTTGGTTGATATTGGAGGGTTGAAACTTGTCAAGAACATTAAATTGGATCAGTGTACATTTTCTCTTTATCTATTTGATGTATGTGTACTGATTATTACAGATTAACGAGATGATGTGCTAAATAATCCCTCTTGGTCACAGAAAAACTGGCTTGGTGAAAGTTTTATGTTGTCATTTCAAAAGTTTTATAATCCAAGATAAGAAAACTAGCTCTGGGGTTAAAGGGTCATTGTCACTGTATTTTGATCAAATAAAACAAGGCACTCATTTACAATACACGAGAAAATCTCAAACAATCATGTGTATACTTTCTCATTTGGTTTTTATCATAGCAATTCTAGTTCTAAATCTTCTTTGCTCTTTTCAATGTGAACTGTTTGTGCAAACTTGAGTACCAGTTGAAATACTGAAGCTTAGCATGATATGTTAATTGGAACATTGATGTATCCTTTGTGAATATTCTTAAAGGGTTGTTGACTTCGCCATTGCAGAGTGAAGTCAATGCTATCAAGTGGGACCCCTCAGGTTCCTTGCTGGCTTCATGCTCCGATGATGGCACAGCTAAGGTAATTCCTAAATTGTCCTTCTAAACCAAAAGCAGGTAAAATATTTGTTGAAGAAAAAAAAAAAAGAGGCAGTCAAAGTAGGCCCCTGCCTCTACATGTTTCAGAAAGTGGCTTTTTACGGTTTTCTTGTTTTCTAGACCTTGCTAATTACGCTTGAATAATATTAAGCTAATTACGCTTGAATAATAGTTAGGTTCGGAATTTATGTATTAGTTATATTAATGCATCTTATTGTCTTTTTCTTCTGGTAGTTCCTTGTCATTTTATTTTTATCTTATCAGAAAGTCCCTTATTTATATCTTTGTCATGGAATTTGCAAGTTATTCTCCAAAAGCAAGATCAGCTTAATTAGGTCTGGCAGATAGCATAATTTGGTTATTGACACTATATGAGCTCGTAGTTTCACCAGTGACCTCTTAATGTGGAAAAATATGCATTTCCTACCCCCTAAGAGTTTGGTCTAGCGGTAAGAGCGCAAATCGTGATGTGTGGGTTAGGCGCGCATGTCACGTTTCAAACCCTGCCACAGACAAAAGCTTGGTATTTTTAATGGAGAAGGGTAGAGGAGCAGTGCGATGCGCCACTGGCCCTCGGGGATTTTTGTGTTATCAAGAAAGAAATTCCTAATCCTTGAATCAATAGTGCCAAGAGAGCTCAACAAATTACAGAACTCCAGATTAGAGAAAGTTGAATTTTAGCTTCACCTTTTTCTGAGCTGGACTTTGAATATGTTGTTTCCAAGAAAGTCTGTTTATTGTGTCGGATAAAATAAAATTTGTCAATAATCCATTCTTTCTGTGCAGATATGGAGCATGAAACAGGATGCCTGCTTGCATGATTTCAGAGAACATGGCAAAGTATCACATATAACATAAGAATTTCATCTTAAAGTCTTCTATTTTTATTCTTTCTTCTTCTTTATGGTCTGTTGATTCATTTAATCAAATCAGACATCAGCTGCTAACCATAATGTTTTTTTATAGGAGATATATACCATCAAATGGAGTCCAACTGGTTCTGGTACAAGCAATCCGAATAAGCAGTTGTTGCTGGCAAGGTAATTACTCTCTCTATTGCTACCAGTCATGTTTAAAAATTACACTATTCTTTCTACCATAATTTTCTGTAACATGTGGTGGTAGCACAAGGTTCTCGATAAAATTTTATATCAGTGTCGTAAAATATGATTGGATCATTGTTCATAGCTAAGTGATAAGGATTCTATGTTCTGCCAGACACAGTTTTCACTGATCTATAAGATACTCCCTCCGTTCCATTTTATATGACTCTATTTCTGTTTTGTACTTTCAGAAAGATCGGGTACCTTTCCTTATTTGATACTATTTCTGTTTTGTACTTTCAGAAAGACCGGATACCTTTCCTTATCTGCAATCTCGTTAACCTTAACAATCCCTTTTTACCTTGATGCATGCTCCTTTAAGAATGATATAGCATGTTGAGAACCACCATATTTCTAAGGGTATGTTTGGTATGTTATATACATTTAGATTACGTGTCAAAAGTAATGCTTTCTTAAACTTCACTTTCAATCAAACACCATGATATAAAACGAAGCACGCGGAGTAACAGTTTTGCACTTTATCCTCGAGTGATCTGTGGAGTTAGATGTAATCTGAAGATTTATTCAAGCCCCTCCTCTGTTTGCACTTTACGCTTCAAGTTGAATTAATCTTGTGTACCATATAGCAATTTTAGGTGGTAGGGAAGGATGGTGGTTTAGTTGCCTGCTGGTTACATTTTTCTAGGCAAATTTTTTCTGATTGCCTAGATATTCTAATTCCTTAGATAGAGGAGCAACAGATGTTTGAACCAATAACTTATGTTACCAATCTTAAAAAAATGTTTGAACCAATTAGTCCCTTGCTTGATTCTGGTGCCCAAAGTCCCAACCAGCATGGAATTTTAAATCCTGCTTACTCCTAACTTGAATCTGAAACAACTATCCATAAGCAAACCCTTCCACCTGGCCAGTTTGTTCGCACCTTTAATGTTCCATTGGGTAGCTCCTAACTCTCACCAGCTCATGGACAGGTTACTCTCCCAACCAAGGTTTTAGACAGATAGGAAAAACTTACCTAAGGTTTTTGTCCTTTTTAGGATTTAAACTCTGGTCTCCCATGATCTTCACTCAGTTCATGCTTGCTACTTTACAGCCTTTGGTGCATTGGGGCTGATTTATCTCTGTAGTTTTCCCTCTTCTTCTGGTATTAAAGGAAAAGAAGAAAGAGGTGAAAATAACTCCTATTAAAATTGGTTAACATTCAAGAGGGCTCCTTATTTTTGGAATGTTGTGCCCAATATTTTACTGGAGTATTTAAACTTTTCTTTTATTCAAGTTCAGTGAACTTAGATACATTTTAAATTAAAACAAACATTTAACATCATTAACTCTATCATCTTTCAACATCTTGGAAGTATCTTTTTCGTCAAGCTTTTCTTTCTGAAATTTGCTTTATTTTTGTATTCAATGTTGATCATCCATTTTTGGGATTTATTGTTCAACTGTGATATACTCAAAATTCATTTTGATTGATCACAATTTATGGTTTCTTTGGTCATTTACAGCAACCATGCCCCAATTCTGAGATAATTGGGGCCGGCTATGTGGATTCTCATCCATGTTGTACCACTTAGATTCATCTCAATCCAATATTTAATACTATAAGTTCCCTTATCTAAAGAAAATTTAAGTCTATCATTAAAAGTTTTCTACAGTTTTTTACTGTCATACAAATCTATAACAAGAATAAAAGAAAAGCTCCCTAAACTTTGGCTGAAGGTTGTTGTGTAATTTTTTTTTTTTTTTGCATGTTTTGAATATGAGAATATAAATGAATGGCCAACTACAACATTGGCCAGAGGCTCTTTTGGGAATAAAAAGATTCAGTCCTGTGGTAATTGAACATTGAAGTTGATAGGACGGGATTAGTGGCATGTTATTTGATGGGTGATCTGATATTTCAGATTTTGGGATGATTGCAATCTGGCCATAACCTTGCCTGTAAAAATAATCCAGAGACATACAGTTTCACTTTAACCGTCCAGCAAATCGATTCTTGATGTGCGCTGGCTCCAAAAAGAGATCTGATGTATTGCACCTCACCTTTTAGTTCTTTGAGCTTACTGGTTTTGTTTTATTGTCTGTCTGTGTAGTGCCTCGTTTGACTCTACCGTGAAGCTATGGGATGTTGAATTAGGCCGTCTTCTTCACAGCTTGAATGGTCACAGGTAATGGATGTGCACTCATTTTTTTTTACTTGAATTGGATAGTCAGGAGATACTAAGACACTCTTAGTACAATTACATTGTAAAAGAAATAATTCCCGCTTGAATTTGTAGTGTTCAACTATCAAATGACAGACTCGAGCATAATGGGGTTTGTTTACTCATGCTCAAGTGAACTATCAATAACTATATAACTCTTCCTTTTATTTGGGTGTGGGTGTAGGGGGTGGGGAGGTAGTTGAGTGAGAATGAGAGAAATGTTTCTCCTTCATTTATATTGTTCTTGTTGAACGTTTTTGTTTTGTACTGAGTAGGTTCCCTTCCATTTTGAACCCAGGGATCCTGTTTACTCCGTTGCATTTAGTCCAAACGGTGAGTACTTAGCAAGTGGGTCATTGGATAAACACTTGAATATATGGTCAGTGAAGGAGGCCAAGATTGTAAGAACTTACCAGGGCAATGCCGGTATGTTTGAAGTATGTTGGGACAAGGAAGGCAACAAGGTCGCAGCTTGTTATGCAAACAACGTGGTTTGTGTGTTTGATGTTCGATTGTAGAGATGGAGGAATATTTTTGAAGGACTTGTAGAAATGCAGAACAATTGAGGCTCCATAATTGAAGTCATATTGTAGATAAGTGTTTTTTGGTTCTCATCCGATGTCTGGTACCCGCATTGGAGCCCAACAAAATCATTATGGCACTGACCTAGACTCAGGGTTGCGGTACTGCTGTAGCTGCTACAAACTGTTCCGCTGTTCTTGCTGTTGTTGCTGGCAACAAAATTGACATGGTTTTGTAGTAAGTTAGAGCAGCAGCATTTAGTTGATCAACTGCAAATATTTTGATTAGATGTAATTTAGTTGCATCGTCATCTCGTTGCTCGAAAGTGATTCCAAAAACCCCAGGAATCGTTGGGTTTGCAAACTGGAATTATAACGTGGGAATTATAATTTGGGGATTTAAAATATCTTATTTTAGTATCTTTTTGTTTTTAATATTAGATGCATGCATGCTTTTATCCTTTCATGTCACTTAACTTCTCTGAATTATATCTTTACATTAACAATAATAACGAAAGCAAAATAAATAAGAAAACTTCTCTACTCATTTTTAAGCATATCTTTTTCAACCGTGCACGATAAGGATCAGATTCATGATCCAGTAAAACAGAAAAATATAGCCTTGCCACACAAAAATAACAAATTTAAAGCATAAAGGGAAAAATTAGCTACCTGTAAATTGAACTATAGGTTTGTTATATATAAATTAGGAGAAAGGTCTAAATTTGCCTTTGAACGTATATTTACTTTTGATTGATAGTTGGAATTAGATGTACTCTTGCCATTACAAAAATAGGTTAGACTTGTTGACTAACGGTTAACTATTCAATTTGCACCGTTACTGCATGGTTCACGGACAAATTTGGACCATTTTGCATAGCTCGGGCAAGTTTAAGAAGTTGTCGATCTATTAAAAAAAGAAAGACCAAGAGAAGGTATAGTACTTCTATGTTTCTTATTTCCATTGGCGATTCATGTCCAGGACTTGGGAGTTGGGACTGCCTAGACCACCAGGTTCCAAATCTTTTTTTCCTAATATTGGATCAACTCGTTAGTCACTATACTGAGTATTCTCGGTGAATCAATCTTTGAATTATCACATTATTCCACTATTTTTGTAGGTGTATAATTAATGTGTGGACAAGATAATGTGGTCACAAGGAAGTTGACATATTAATAACAATCATTTCTCTATAACTCATACATTTTATGTATGGTTGAGTTAATAATGCTCTTCGGTTTCTCCTTTTTTTTTTTTTTTTTCTTCCTCATTCATCATTTTCTTCCCATTTTTATTCATATCAATTGCTCTCTGATGGGAAAACCCGACTTATTTGATTGGGTAAACGTAATAGGTATATGCTTTCTTGCCTAAATTGCAGAGGAAGACTCGTGAGAACTTTTAACTGTAATTTGGTGTCTTATCATGAAGGACGTTACATCATCGGATATAAGACTATTCTCAAAATCTTTAGGAATTGCTATAGGTATATATTTTTTCCCTTTTAACCCAAGGTATTAAATTGTAACAGTTGTAGGATGTTCATAACGGATATAATTATTTAATATATCTGTAGCTAAGTCATTAGGTCCGGAACAAACGAGACTGTTACAAAGAGGTTTAATCTATAAATTCTAAAACCATTTTAAGCTAGGCAACCAAATAGAACTGCAAATGAAGGTAATACTGTGTACATTCATATCTTTTCATATAACTAGTAAGTATTCTGGAGTTTTTTCCAGCTTATTACAAGATGTCAAGAGTACAACAACGCAGAATCATAATTTTTGCTATCCATGGCTTTAATCTAAACATGCAGAGACTTTTAAACCAAGCTACATCGTTTCAATATTATCTTACTAGTTACCTATAACTTTCATACATCATAAAGATTATACCAAATATGCTAAAATGATGTCCTCAAAGTAGCATGAGCCAGCACCAAGAAGGCAGTTCACCTCCTCCAGAGTATCATTTGTATCGTCCCTTTCCAATTTCCAAGCATATACCCGAGTAATCATTAACTTGTATCTTCGAAGAAAGAATCTGGTATCTCCAGAGGAGAACACAATGTCGACACACATTTGAACTGTTACAGGAAAATCATCCAGTGTTTACATTAGATTACTCAACTATGAAGGTGTTTACAACAAAATCACCAATTATCGACAAGGATTGATACCTTATGCAGCTTGTATTTGTCCCTCACAGCTGCCAAAGTGCTTCCTCTTTTACTTAATTGCAAGTCATGTATGATGAGAACACATTCCTTTATATCTGCTGCTCTATATCCTGAGCAACTTTGAAGGGCCGGACTCTGTAAAATGAACAAAGTTAATTCAGCACTTTTATATATCAAGGAACTATAAACATAGTGAACACGGAATCAAAACCCTCACCCAAGGATGAGACTTTGGCAGTAATGTGAACCTTGAAAGGAATATCACAGCAGCGGCTACCAAAGAAGGCAAGAATTTCACACAGTTGTAATCCAATAAACTTAACTCTGCTAGGTAGTAACCCAGAAACTCCAACTGCAAATCAGGGCTCTGTAAAAGGCGGAATGAATAAAATAAGCCAACATTTAACGGAAACAAAGTTGGATAAAAAATCATAATGTTCATGTCATATTTGCGCACTTACTTTGTAATCTTCTTGGGCAACCCTAGTAAATCTTCTGAGAAATGTTTTGGTTGTGGGATTACCCATTTCAAATTTGAGGGATTGTAACACACTAGCCTCCATCTTCACCACGTCTTTCTTTGTAAATGTATTGGCTGTAATGTAACTAAAGTCTTTAGCATGTGGAGGCTTAATTTCCTCATACTTCCTGATCATAATCAACAGATTATATCAGATTCAAAAGCAAAATTACACACATTACCAAGGGAACAAAACTGATTCTTGGCTCAGATACTTACGCAGCGATGAGCATTGAAGAAACACCCAAAAGCTGAAGTCTTTGCCGAGGGATGACATTCACTGATAAGAATCTATCGATGTAGGATACAGTAAGGTACAATGTGTCCACTAAAAGTTTGTATTCCCCTGCAACTTCCACCAGCCAGTCCACCAAAACCCCTCTCATATTTGCAGTCACATCCTTTTGAACCTTCTCAAGGTAATCAGGCAACGGTCTTCTCCTTTTCTCAATCTGATTTGAAAAACCAGAGTTAGTCAAAAACTCAAAAGCCCAAATTTCAATTAGGTACTGTACCAAACACAGACACAAGCAACTTTACATGGCTAGAAATCAAGATTTAAAAAATCAATGATATTAACCACAACCTAGTTGCTAAAATTCAATCTTTAGTTTGCCCATTTGCAACATCATCCATAAGAAACCAGATCAGGCTCTATTAGGTAAAGACCCAATTAAACATTTGACTTCTTAATTCTTCTAGATAAAATTTACATTTTTAAACATAGATGAAATGCAAACACACTTATATCATTGAGATCTAAATACTAATTAAGACTTGATGTCTGGAATCAAGATTTGATAATTCAATGATAGTAACCACAACCCAGTTGCCAAAATTCAATATTTAGTTGTGCCCATTTTCAAAATCATCCATAAAAGAAACCAGCTCAGGCTGTATTAGGTAAGATCATAAGACCTAATTAAATCAACTGACTTGCTAGCAACATATAACACACTTGATCTCATTAGAATTTAAACATTTCACTTCTCAATAATTCTTTTAGATTGAAAAAAAAAAAAGGGGGGATCTTTACACAAATAGCCCACCGGATTCACTATTTACTTTTTCTAGCTGGTATACATAGATTATACTTGGTTATATACATATTATAAATGGATTATACATATGGCGGCTATCTTTAGTTAAAGCGGTTGGGTGAGATGCTATTTAGGTTAATTCTTCAATTAAGACTTTGTTATAGTTTTTAATCATTCAGATCTATCAAAACTTAAAAATACAAACTCTAGTAATCATTGAATCTAAAAGATTAAGATTTAGATATTCATTAAATACAAACAAATGAAGCCTAAAACAACAGTAAAGTATATTGAAAAGAGTAAAAGACTAATTACCTCCATTTGATGAAGATAATGATATACATCAGAAACATAAGCACTACACATCTGAGGGTCATCATCCAATTTAGCATCAACATCAAATTCCTTATCTTTTTCAGTAACAGACCTTTTCACCTTCCTCTTAGTAGTCTTCTTACATTTAGGCTTAATCTGATTAAAACCAACATTTGACAAATCTTGAATCTCAGCCAAAACAACTCTCTTCTTGTTGGGTTGTTGTAAGTGCTTAACCATTGCTTCTGCTTCCCTTTTCTTCGCCAATCGTGTAACTCTTACAGAATTACCTTGGTCTGCCATTGCTTACGATGAATTTATACCGTCAACCAAACACAGTATAACTCTATCTTTCTCTTCCTTTTCCTCTGTGTGTGTGTATTGAAAGGGAAGAGAAAGAAGATGGAATGAAAGAGAGATATGTGTGTGTATATTTATATGGCGCCATATTTTCAGAGTGTTTTTTTTTGTGAAAATTTTGAGTTTGGGCGCTCTATGTGGGGTGGTGTATTTGGTTTTTGAGTTTTTAAGATTGGGGAATTGTTGTTTTTAAGAGGTTGTCTTGTCGGGGCAAATGTTTTGGTTAGATTGTTTTTTCAGATTGAATTTTTTAGAAAGTGAGCTTTTGAGTTTCCCTCCACAGACACCCACTTCTTTAATTATTTTTCTTTAAGAAAAAACTCCAAATAAGTCCCTTAGGTTTAGACTTTGAATCAGTATCATCCCTATTCTATTAAATAGAGCATTAATACTTCTTATACTATGCAAAACCAGTGCAGTTTTAGTATAACCATAACAGTGCCAGTAAAAATTGGGACAATGGTCAAATTTACTCTCCAACTATAGTCTATAGTTTAGATTTAACCTTCGTTAGAGTTTTAGTTCATATTTACCCTTCCCGTTAAGAAACTTGTTAAAAATACTCTTACCATTAACGGATTGCTGACTAGGAACTCTTACTTATCCACATAGACACCATGTGTATATATAAATTTTCTTTTGTTTTAAACCATACCAATTGAATTTTGCCCTATAATTTTCTTTTTCTATAAAAAAAAAAAACAATACCTAACCTTCTTCTCCATCAAGCCACCACTTCCCCTTCTTCGTCTCCGCCACTATTAGGAAAGGAGAAGGTTTTTGCAATTGATTTGCAAGAAAAAACAAAGGAAAGCCCAAATATAGTCAAATCTTTCTATAACAGCACATCCGCCTATAACAACATATCTCTATAACATTCAAGTTTTTTCAAAACTGATTTTTTATGTTATCTTTTACTTTTCCATAATAGCATTTTACTTATAACGACAACAACTAACGTTATAACATGACGCTCTTTGTAATATAACCCCCCCCTCTCCCCCCCCCCCCCCCCCCCAATATAGCAGCTATCTTCCATCTTTAGTAATATAATAATTAACCATCTTTATAAAAATAGAATATCTATGCTTACCAATAATAAGTGTAGATATTTTGACCAAATATTTGATCATCTAATACACTGTTTATGACAAAGAATATTATATGTAACAAGTGTGACTAATTTAGATTCACGATGTGTAAACCCACTAAAAGGGATAAACCACTCTTGACAAAATGCTCTCCTCAAAACCTACTAAGGAGTAAAATGTTCGAACTTGAACTTCTCCTTCGGGATAGGCGAGAGGGGAGTGAAATGAAATTCAAGCGTTGCAAGTCTACAAAGTACTATCGTGGACTTTATCGTTCGGAGTTTAGAAGAGGAAAGTCAATATTGTCACTAGACTTAAGGGTGAGCGTTCGGTTCTTTGGTTCAATTATTTTGAACTTTAGTTTGTGTGAACCGAACACCCATCGAATCGGTTTGGTTCGGTTTGATTTTTTTAATTCGATTCTTCGATTGGTTTCATCTTGTACTTCATTGAGATAGCAAATGTTGAGTTCTTGATACCCTGAAAGGCATTTCACCATCTGGACATCAACGTTGTGTCAGGATTTTCATTCAGAAGATTCGAAAAAACAACAAATGCTAAATATAAAAAATAAAGTTGTCTTTAGGAATCGAACCTAAGACGCTAGAGACAATTTTGAACACCCTGAACAACTTGAGCTAACCTTTTGCATTTGTTCAGATTATTCAAAAGTTAATATATATAAACACAGAAAATCTACCTTATATATATAATATAATTTTTTGCCGAGGGTGAACCGACGGAGAGATAGAATCTGTAGATACTTAGCACACGAAAACAAATTTATATTGTATCATCAAACCCAACAGTGCATGACAACAAAAGTAAAAAAGAAAAAGAAGAGATTGAGTAAACAGATCCATAGCGTACATCAGCTGCAACAGAGTGAAATGTGAAATTAAAATGAAATTAACGCAAGAAAGCATCCACAGCAACCATATCATACAGCTACTCTCGCAGTCAATTCGACTCTCGGGCCTCAATGGGAAGAACAAAAAGTGAAATTCGGGCAAAGCATAAGGCTTGGTAATTGGGAATAAAGGAAAAATATGGGCTTGAGGATGGGGCACGTTAATATGGGCCTGAGATTGGGAATTCAGATTAGTGTTATTTACATATATTATTATATTTTGTACTTATGTATTAAAAATTGGTTAAATCGAAGAACTGAAATATGAAACACTAAACCGAGAACCAAACCGAACACCAAAGTTTTAAAAATTTTAACACCAAAAAACCGAAATAATTCAGTCCGGTTCCACATATTGCAATTGTAGTCATAAGAATGTGCACTTATGACAGAAATAATAATTAGCCTCAATTACAAACTAATAGGGATTAGAGATCAGTTGCAAAGCTCCTAAATTCTTTCTGATATTTGAACCCCAATCTCATTCAATAGTTTACAGTTATATATATATATATACTACTAGCACCATTTTAAGCTAGGCTAGAAAGAGAACTGCAACAGGGGTTAATGCTGAAAATGGAAGGCAATACTGAGTACACCTTTTTATTAGTAGTATTCTGTAGTTGTTTCCAGCTTATTACAGGAGTAATGTATCTGTACTAAACTCCAAACAGCACTTCAGTACAACAATGTAGAAGCATCACTATTTTTACTATCCATGTCTCTAAGCTTAACATGCAGAGACTTTTAAACCAAGTCACAAAATTTCAAGATTATATTATTAGCTACATGTTATAACTTTCATACACCTTGAGGACCAAATCTATTATAATGACACACAGGTTAATGATGTCGTCCTCAGAGCATCATGAGCCAGCTTTCCTGCTTGAGGAAGGCAGGGCAGTTCACCTCTTCCAGGTATCATTGTAACATCCCTTTCCAATTTCCAAGCATATGCCCGAGTAATCATTATCTTGTATCTTCAAAGAATGAATCAGGTATTTCCGAAGGAGAAGACAATGTTGACACACATTTGAACTGTTACAGGAAAATCATACAGTGTTCATATCAGACTACTGATCTATGAAGGCGTTTATAACAAAATCACCAATTATCAACAAAGACTGATACCTTATGCAGCTTGTATTTGTCCCTCATAGCTGCCAAAGTGCTTCCTCTTCTACTTAATTGCAAGTCGTGTATGATAAGAACACATTCCTTTAAATCTGCTGCTCTATATCCTGAGCAACTTTGAAGGGCCAGACTCTGTAAAATGAATAAAGTTAATTCAGAACTTCAATATATCAATGAACTAAACATAGTGAACACAGAATCAAAACCCTCACCCAAGGATGAGACTTTGGCAGTAATGTGAACCTTGAAAGGAATATCACAGCAGCGGCTACCAAAGAAGGCAAGAATTTCACACAGTTGTAATCCAATAAACTTAATTCCGCTAGGTAGCACCCCAGAAATTCCAACTGCAAATCGGGATTCTGTGAAAAACAGAAAAGATAGCATAAGCAACCACTTGACAGAAACAAAGTTGAATAAAAAATCATATTGTTCATGTCATTTTTGTGCACTTACTTTGTGATCTTCTTGGGCAACCCTAGTAAATCTTCTGAGAAATGTTTTGGCTGTGGGATTACCCATTTCAAATTTGAGGGATTGTAACACACTAGCCTCCATCTTCACCACGTCTTTCTTTGTAAATGTATTGGCTGTAATGTAACTAAAGTCCTTAGCATGTGGAGGCTTAATTTCCTCATATTTCCTGATAATAATCAACAGATTATATTAAATTCGTAAGCAAAGTTACACACATCACCAAGGGAATAAAACCAATTCTTGGCTCGGGTACTTACGCAGCAATGAGCATTGAAGCAACACCCAAAAGTTGAAGTCTTTGCCTAGGGATGACATTCACCGATAAGAATCTATCAATGTAGGAAACAGCAAGGTAAAAAGTGTCTACTAAAAGTTTGTATTCCTCTGCAACTTCTACCAGCCAGTCCACCAAAACCCCTCTCATATTTGCAGTCACATCCTTCTGAACCTTCTCAAGGTAATCAGACAATGGTCTTCTCTTTTTCTCAATCTGATTTGAAAAAGCACAGAGTTAGTCAAGAACTCAAAAGCCAAGATATCAATAACTTGTTAAAGTAATGCACACAAACCCAAACAATTTTTTTTTTGTTGGTAACTAATGTAAATATTATCATTGACAACAAAAACCCAATACACCTAAAGAGCACTTAACCTCATAACCACCATCTAGGAAGGGGGCTATGAGAATTAGGCCTCCAACAGAGCTCTAATTTCACAAAAATCTCTGAACTTAAGTACTGAATCTAATTACAGATTCCTGTTTGATCGAGTAATTACTGTATCTATATTTACAATTAATTCTCTAATCTAATTACAAAACCCAAACAACTTTACGTCGGTGGAAATCAAGATTTGATAATTCAATGATATTAACCACAACACCAGTTGCCAAAATTCAATCTTTAGTGTGCCCATTTACAAATTATCCATAAGAAACCAAATCAAGCTCTATTAGGTAAGACCCAATTAAACTAGCAACATATAGCACACTTGATCTCATTAAGAATTTAGACATTTCACTTCTTAAACCTTCCTTTTAAAAAAGGAACATATACATGAAATGTACCACAAATTACATAGTTAAGAACTTTTTATAGCACTTAATAATTCAGATCTCTTCAAACTCGTTAAATAGTTGCAAAATAAGGGGGAAAAATCCACTTAATCATTGAGATCTACATGATTAACTAAGATCTTTCTTAAATACAAACAAATGAAGCCTAAAACAACAGTAAAGTATATTGAAAAGAGTAAAAGACTAATTACCTCCATTTGATGAAGATAATCATATATATCAGAAACATAAGCACTACACATCTGAGGGTCATCAAATTCCTTATCTTTTTCAGTAACAGACCTTTTCACCTTCCTCTTAGTAGTAATCTGCTTAGTTTTAGGCTTAATCTGATTAGAACCAGCATGAGACAAATCTTGAATTTCACCCAAAACAACTCTCTTTTTGTTGGGTTGTTGTAAGTGCTTAACCATTGCTTCTGCTTCCCTTTTCTTCGCCAATCGTGTAACTCTTACAGAATTACCTTGGTCTGTCATTGCTTACGATGAATTTATACCGTCAACCAAACACAATATAACTCTCTCTTTCTCTCCCTTTTCCTCTGTGTGTGTGTGTATATTGAAAGGGAAGAGAAAGTTGAGGAAATGAAAGAGAGATATGTGTATGTATATTTATATGGCGCCATATTTTCAGAGTGATTTTTAAGGAAAATTTTGAGTTTGGGCGCTAGTGGAATATGGTTTTTGAGTTTTTAAGATTTGGGAAATGTTGTTTTAAGGAGGTTGTCTTGTCGGGAAAAGATTTTTTGGTAGATTGTTTTTGGGTTTCCCTCCATATATTACCCGCTTTGGGAAATCGCACCATAATGTCGAAAAAAGATTGCAAAAAATGGTCCTTAATGTATTGGGTTGGACTGATATAGTCCTTTACTCCTTTATGTACACCTTTATGCCCACCAACTTAGCACATTTTAAGATTTATTTAAATTTGAGTTTACTTTATTTTTTGTATGTATACATTTTTCTTGTATCATGTATCTTATAAGTTTGTAATGTGTTTGATATGAAAGGAAATATTTTTCACGAAAAATATTTTGCTCGAAAATATTTTCCACGAAATGTTTTTATGAAAATAGATGCTTCAAAAAAATTGGGTCAAGTTGGACGGGTCATACCCAACCCATTTTTGGTCCATTTCAGCCCAACTCATTTTGGCCCAAGTAACTTTTGAGTCAATGTTAGCCCAACCCATTTATCACCTAAGTCCATTTTGATTGGGCCAATTTCAGCCCAATCCGCCTATTTGATACCCTTACATTTAAGTTAAGTGAGAATCTATTGTAGTACTCTCTCCATTTTAATTTGTTTGTCTAATTTTGACTTGACATGGAGCTTAAGAAAGTGAAGAAGATTATTGAATCCTGTGATCTTAAATTAAAGATATGTAAAACGTATCAAAATACCCTTAATCTCGTGGTCTTAAACATGACATGTGAAAAATTGAAATTACAGAGTTTTCCAAAAAGAAAAGAGACATTCTTTTTAAACGGACGAAAAAAGAAAGTAAAACAAACAAATTAAAATAATGGAGTATTATTTTTTGTCTGATAGAATATGAATATATTAACGAAACAGGGATAAAATTATTTAAAGCTAGTAATTTGGGAATTATTGTTTTAAGGGGTTGTCTTGTCGGGGCAATTTTTTTGGTCAATTGTTTTTTCAGATTGAATTTTTAAAAGTGAATTTTGGTTTCCCTCCACATATACCCGCGTCTTTAATTATTTCTTCATCCTCTAACAGTAACATTTTATTACGCCTTCCTTATAATGATAAGAAAGTAATTCTTCACGCGATGGATCAGAAAAGCAAATCCTAGAATTAAAAAGATCGTTCTAGGATTAAAAAAATTGTTCAACGTTTGGTTGGAGCGATAGTAAAAAAGTATTCTCGCATAATGTAACACTCCCTCCGTTCATTTTTATTTGTCTACTATTAACTTTGCACGCCCTGTAAATTAATAATTGGAGTATATATTTTACCATAATATTCATATTAATTGGTGTATATCTCATTAAACTTGTGAAATGATTGGAAATGAGTAATAATTAATATTAAAGGAACAATAAGAGAATAAAGTTTGTCTTCTCTGGATACAAACAAGTAAAGGTGAAAGCTTATTTTTGTATAGTGGACAAATAGCAATGAACATAAGACGTATTTGATTGGTCGAACGTGAATAAAAAATTCTGAAAAAATAATGCATGCATCGTTTAGTTGATGACATTAAGTTGCGCGAAAATCTATTGAATATAGATATATAAGAACACATGTATTAACAAAACGGATATAAAATCATTTAAAAAGAAAAATACTCTTACGGATCCTTTAGGTTGGGAAAAAGTTTTATATTAGAATTATAAAGTGGGGATTGCAATATGCAAGATTAAATTAATATGGAATTATTAGTAGATATACCTTTTCGTAGATGCGGGTGAGGCAGGTGGTGGATGACTAGGTTGTTTAATGTCATATTTAGTTCGGTTGTGCAAGAATAAGGGTAATATTCAGGATTGTAACAACTATAGGGGTATCAATCTATTAAGCCATACTATGAAAATTTGGGAGAGAGTGGTGGAGATGAGGATGAGGAGGGGTGTACTTATATCGGAGAACTGATTCAGTTTCATGTTAGGGCGATCAACTACATAAGTCATTCATCCTGTAAAGAGATTGTTGAAACATTTTAGGGACATGAAAGAGACCTACACATGGTGTTCATTGACCTAGAAAAGGCATATAATAAAGTCCTAGGGAGGTCCTTTGGAGACGTTTAGAGTCTAGAAGTGTACCTACGACTTATATTAGGGTCGTCAAGGACATGCACGATGGCGCCAAGACCACTTTTCAATCGTGATGGGGTTACATCATGGATCATCCCTTAGTCCGTTACTTTTTGCTTCAGTGATGAACGAATTTGACACGATATATTCCCAGGGAGGTGTCGGAGTGTATGCCATTTGCCGATGACATAGTATTGATTGATGAAACGCGTGATAGAGTTAACACTAGGCCGGAAGTTTGGCGACAAGCCCTAGAGTCTAAAGATTTTAGGTTAAGAGGACTAAAACAAAGTACCTGGAGTGTAAGTTTAGTGATGCAATGCATGAAGCAGAGTTGGAAGTGAAAATTGATGTGCAATTCATATCCAAGAGAGGAAGCTTCAAGTATCTTAGGCCAATAATTCAAGGAAATGGGGAGATCGATGAGGATGTCGCACATCGTATTGAAGTGGAGTGAGTGAAATGGAGGCTCGCTTGTAGGGTTTTGCGTGATAAAAATATTTCGCCAATGCTTAAAGGTAAGTTCTACAGAATGGTGGTTAGACCAACTTTGTTGTATGAAACTGTGTGTTGGCCAGTCAAGAACGCCCACGTCCAAAAGATGAATGTAGAATAGATGAGGATACTCTGCCCAAGTGTTTTGATCATCATACTCTGAACCTTTTACATAAATTGAGACAGAAGGAGTAATAAGAAAAATAGTAATTCTTCACCTAGTGGTTTGGTGGGAGGGATCAGAAATTTTTTGTATGAGAATAAGGAATTATACTCGTTTAGTTGCAGGGATTGTAAAAAATTATTCTCATAATGCAATATTTGATTGGCCCTACAAGAATAGATATTTTGGATAACCAATATAAATGGAGTGTTTAGTTGGTGACATTAAGTTACACGAGAATCTATTGTAGCACTCTCTCCATTTTAATTTGTTTGTCTAATTTTGACTTGACATGGAGCTTAAGAAAGTGAAGAAGATTATTGAATCCTATGATCTTAGATTAAAAATATGTAAAACGTATCAAAATACCCTTTAATCTCGTGGTCTTAAACATGACATGTGAAAAATTGAAATTAAAGAGTTTTCCAAAAAGAAAAGAGACATTCTTTTTAAACGGATGAAAAAAGAAAGTAAAACAAACAAATTAAAATGATGGAGTATTATTTTTTGTCTGATAGAATATGAATATATTAACGAAACAGGGATAAAATTATTTAAAAGCTAGTAATTTGGGAGTTGTTGTTTTAAGGGGTTGTCTTGTCGGGGCAAGTTTTTTGGTCAATTGTTTTTTCAGATTGAATTTTTAAAAGTGAATTTTGGTTTCCCTCCACATATACCCGCGTCTTTAATTATTTCTTCATCCTCTAACTTAATGTTTTATTACGCCTTCCTTATAATGATAAGAAAGTAATTCTTCACCCAGTCTTCTAGTGAGATGGATCCGAAAAGCAAATCCTAGAATTAAAAAGATTGTTCTAGGATTAAAAAAACTGTTCAACGTTTGGTTGGAGTGATAGTAAAAAAGTATTCTCGCATAATGTAATACTCCCTCTGTTTATTTTTATTTGTCCACTGTTAACTTTGCATGCATTATAAAAATTAATAATTGAAATATATATTTTATCATAATATCCATATTAATTTATATGTAATCTCATTAAATTGGTGAAATGGCTAGAAATGAGTAATTTTCTTTTCTTTGGAGTGAAGGATCTTTCGAACATAACCTCTCTGCCCCACAAAGATTGAGGTAAAGCTAATCTAAATTGCATGTAACTTTAAAAAAACAAAAGTAGGCTCAAAATACAACTGAAAATTCCGAGCTATGTCTCTATAGAAGTTTCTAACCCATATATTCATTCTTCCATGTGCAAGAAAAATCTGAGGTCGAAATGAGGTCACTTTTGAGTTAAATAAGGCAAAATTTTCAATGATAACTTGTTAACCAACTGTGAAAAAGATGAGTAATTCCTTTTACATATCGCGGTGTCACATCATATGACAGTTTGGTGAAGAAGGGCTAGATTGAAGAACTGCAGCATGTCTTGAAGCATATTCAATTGGTTTTAATTCCATAGCACTTGATCTTGGAGTAATTCATAAATGGCATCAAACCAAGGCAGCTAGACATCATGCACATCCCTTCATCCTGTTCTTTACATAATTTGTTTAGCTTTGTTTTCCCGTATTGATGTTCGTCCAAGATCTGGTTTCCTTTTGTTTCTGTTTTTCTGCATTTTCCTTTTCTTTGTAACACTCTTTTTTGATTTATTTAATTTGCCACCTTGCTGGTGGTTTTGGGGAAAAAAGAAGAAAACGAAAGAAGATATCGCGGTTTCATGGGTCACCTTTTATACGTCTTGTAGGAATTACTGGAGAGGACGATGATGATGAACATAGAAAATATCGTCTTCTCCGATGATGAAGAACAACTTAGGACATATCGAACAAAAGTCCTAAGTGTTCAAAGTGGTGTTAATGGACTGCTGTGGTGTTAATGAGCTGCTACAATTATTTGTGTTAATGGGTTGCTTCAATGATTTCGTGTATTAGGTTGTTTGGACTATTGGGCTCAAAATTCATCAGAACAAAGATATGACCCAATATCATATTTTTCTCAAGATTGCATCCTAGCCTTCCAAGAGTTGATAAATGAATATTAACCATGTGATCAATTAATCTTGATGAACAAGGACAAGTCACTATCAGATTTACATAGAAAGGAATAAAGTTAATTAGAGAGCAGCCAATAGGATTTAGACAAAATTGTATAGGAATTAAACATTATTCTTTTATTCTTATTTTGGATACATGTATAAATAGGTGCACCTTCTTTTCAAGAATACACACAGAAAATTTCAAATCATCTTCCATTATATTTTGTACATGGTATCAGAGCAGTGAGCTCGATCCAATCTAAATATCAACCTAAATCATATTCTGTGTCTCTTCTTCAGTGAAGTCAAATGCCTCAATCAACACCAACTGCTGCTGAAGCAAGCAGCACCGAAAGAACAATCACATATGACGCCAATCACCCTTATCATCTCAATAATTCAGATTCACCAGGAATGACACTAGTTAATAGTGTGTTTGATGGCAGGGGATACTGTTGACACCCAATTTTGTCCCACCTTTCCTCCGAAATACCTATTTATGCTTCTAATATTTTTGGAAAAAATTAAAAAAAAAAAACATATATATTTATATTTTACTATAATTACTAGCCTCTTATCAATACCGGCGTTTCATTATTCTATTACAGTTACTAGCCATCATTATCATTATTATTATTATTATTATTATTATTATTATTATTATTATTATTATTATTATTATTATTATTATTATTATTATTTATTACTATTATTATAATTCACAGCTTTTATCATTTTCGACATTTTACCAGCTTACGCACACGCATCGCATTTATCTTTGCATAATTAAATAATAGTATTTATTTTACTGTGGATTTTTGAAATATTATTACACGGCTATTACAACGCCATTTTTTATCTGAGCATTAATGATTGCATATTTCATATTGAGCAATATTTTAACACAAGTTATTTATACAGGCCTTTTATTTAAATTTAGAAGCCAAACTATTTCATGCACTCAGTCCGTATTTTCGATTTATCGGATCCCAAATCAAAGCCCAATCAACTCATAAATATTTCTTGACCAGCCCATACTTCTTATCTCAATTTTTAGACCAGTCCATGTTTTAATTCACTAGTCCATCCTTTTAATACCCAGTCTAAAATTTGACCCGATCCACAAATGGACCGGGTCCAATCCATTTTTCATCCAAATAAGGGAAACCCTTTTTAGGGTTTCCCCTTCACTTCCTCATTTCCACCGCCGCACCTCCTTCTTTCCCGCTCCCTTTTCTTCTCCTCCTTTCTCCTCCGCCGCGCACACCCCTCCCCCTTTTCCTCCTTCTTCTCCGCTCCCCCCACTGGTTCCTGTTCCCCACTTGATCTTGTCTCCCCCACTCCTCTCTCCCTTCTTCACACGAGAAGCCATAGCTGGCAACTATAAATACCAGTCCTTGCATCCATTTAGGGGGGATGGTTTTTGATTGAGGAAATTCCCCAAGAACTAAGTTCTCAGCCGCACAAATCCCTCGAAAATTTGAATCCTTTAGCCTGAAAAATTCCATAGAATTGGGTGGTTCTTTTTTTTTTTTGAGTCACAAAATTCCCCAAGAATTAAAGTTTGAGCCGCCTTGAATTCCTTAAAAATATTAGCCTTTAGTAGTCCAGAATACCCGAATCAATTTTCTGTTTTCATTTGCCTTATTGCTGCTGCGAATCCGAGCATACGCAAGTTCGAAATTCAAAGTGTTGCGAGTGTAGATCGAGGATTCGTTACCCACTTCGCTGCACTCAGAAAAGGTAATCTTCCCCCCCTTTTTTTTAATTTCTTTTAGCATGTATTAGCTATTTTCTGCTTATATGTGCTGGATTGTTTAGTGTAGTAGCGTTAATTGCTATATTAGTTGTTATTCGCACATGTTAATTACTATTCTCGCCTAGCATGTTTATTAGTCGCTGGTTTTAAGTCCATTTGAATCCATCTTAGTTATATTCGATCATGTTCAAATCTTGCTAGTTATGTTTATGAGTGTTAGCTTCCTGTTTTAGTCCCTCTAGTTTAGTTTTAGTTTGGGTTTGTTGGCTGAGTCTCTATTATGTGGAACTGGACCCTGCTTGTGTTAACTCAGTTTTAAAATTATTTCTAGTTGCAGTTTATCCTGTGCTAAAGATAAGTTTGTGTAATCCGAATTGCATGTGTGTGTTTAGTATAGGAATAGGCCTGTCTGCTGGTGTTTTTACCTAAACATGATTAGTTGAATCAAATGTTCAGTTAAATGAGTGATGAATTATCTGAGATTAGTATAAAGCCTATTTGATTATTTGTTGACTTAGACTGATAGAGTGTAATTATGATTAAGAGAAATCCTGGTTTAATTTGGAGTAAGCTTAAGTGCTATTTGCGATAATGACATATAGTGTCATTATGTATACTTAAGAGTTAGTTTAAAATGGGACCCGAGCATGCTGAATTTGGCTTAACATCATATTAGAGGCTATTGTATATTTGTTTGTTTAAAAAATGTTTAAACTAGTTGTTTGATAATCTGATGAGCATGTTTTGAGGCTCAGATCTTGAGCTGATATCAAACAAGTTATGACAAAGTTCCCCTTCTGTGTTTAATGTAGCATAAGTCCTTAAACTAATCAAGTGCCTTAATATGCTGAAAGAGGTCATATATGTCATGCCATTGCTTTGTTGAAGTTTATATTAACTCTTAAAGCATGCTTGCTCACTCCCATTTTGCCATGTTTGATTTGCGTATCATGTAATCGTGTACACCATCCACATTTAGTTGAGATGTTCAATTATTCCTAGTCAATTCACGTCTGCATATTACATAAGCATAATGAGGAGAAATCATACATGAAGTTAGCTTAAAATTCGCATATTAAACCTAACTCGATCTCTGAAACTCTGTTGCCTAAGGCTAAGTGTCTAGCCTGTATAATAGAGCATGTTTTCTTCCCATTAAATGGTAAATATTAGAATATAATGGAAATCACAGAGGTTATCCTCATCTTGTCCCCCCTATCCCACTGTTGCCCCTGTATCTTATTTCGGAGAAGTGTAAAGTGAAGTTAGGCAGGCATGAGCTGTCAAAATTTTTCTTCTATTATTTAGATCCATTATGCAATAGCGCAAATGATGCTGGTTTGGATGTTTTGAATTAAATATGCTCAGGAAAGTGCCAAATTTAAACCACTGGCTGTGTTTAAAAGACCTTGCATAATTCCCCTCCCTGTTAGTTTATTTTCATTTATGCTTTTGCTGTTTATATGAGTTATTCTTCTATTAGTTAAGCCTAATTTAATTGAGTAGCTCTGTTTAGTACGTCAATCACGTAGCTTGTAAGTTGTTAATCTAGATTAACCTGCTTAGAAGATTAAGTATGCATGATTAGTGTTAGTCTACGTGTTTAGCTTAAGTGATCTTGTGATCTCATTGGTTAGTTTGCTTCCTTAGTATCTTGTTAGTTTAAAACTGTTAGTATAATCATGTAATAGATATGCGTTGAGCACAAATCCTGTTAAATCATACTAGCCAAGCCTAATTTATTCCTTTAAGGGCATTTAGCCACTGCTCATATGTCTTATGTTAGTATAAACTGTTCTTAATCAATAATCTAGCATGTTAAGTGAATAAATGGATTAGAATAACGTTTTAGCTATAGGTTGCTGCCTTAATGCGAGGTCATTTACGTTCGAATTCTGAGTTCGTGCTATGAGTTACCGAGGTATTGGATTAAAGGCATGTTTATACTAATGTAAATAACAGAACCAGCAATTCATACTTTGGTTTAGCAATCTTTTAATCTATTGCTCTCTTAAACTGTATGGGATGAGTATGCTTCCCTTTAAAAGCTGTTTATTAAAACCAGAAGTCTAGGTGATCGAAACTTACCATTAAATTATGTAGCATATTTACATGCTTATAGTTAGAGCTTCAATTGTTATCCTAGTATTAAAGCATGAAATATGTTTAGAGGTAGGTCTCCTTTCCATGTCTAGTTGATCTGTGTTTTGGTTTAAGCTAGTCTCCAGTTGTGCCTTCAGTTACCGTGTTATGAATTAAATTGGATGGGATATCAATATAACCTTTATCAAGTTCATCAGACTTCCCAATTGCTCGAACAACAGCTTTCTTAATTCATCACTAAACTTCCTTCCATGTAACTGCATATGCTAGGCTAGTTGATTCCATGAAATAAGATTCTCTTGATCTATTTATGGTCCTTTGATGGGTAAACGTAGCATGATATTAATGATTAAGACCGAATCAATGGCTGATTTATGTGGCATGCTAAACCTTTTCTTCCCCTCGCATTGCACTGATAGTATGTTTTATTTTCGGCATTTGTTTAAGATTTTGTATGCTTTCATACGTGCCATATTTGATTATATATGTATATGACTAGCATATTTTAGAATATGCATAATTTGCTGATTTGTTTTGAATTTATATTGCGCATTGTTTAGCGTTATTCATTGATCGCATACTAATTGCGTCCTTTCACTTTTTTGCATGAACCGTGCATATGAGTCCAAGGGACTCGTCGTCACCTTCCGCATTCGGTGTTGGGCCAAAGCCCAACAATATAATATTCCCCCTCTGTCCACAGCAAATAAAATTTTGGGCCGGGGCCCAATAGCAGAAACAGTCCACAGCAGCTATTAAAAGAAGACTTCTGGGGCTAAGCCCAAGAACACACATGATCACAGCAGCCCAAAATGGGCTGAGCCCATTTATTTGCATTTCTTGTGCCCCTATTTTATTTTATTGCATTCAACTTGTGTTGTTTAATTAACACTTGATTTTATTTTGTCCCTTAGCTTAGACGAATTATAGGAGAACTTAGTGGGTTTAGTTTTAGTAATGAATAGTTAATTTAAGGAAAACTAATAATTAGTTCCATAAGTTTCATTTTTCTTCTTTCATATTAAAGTTATTTATAGTATTTATAATATTTACTTTAGAATAACTGATTTTCAATAGCGTAAATTCATATTTTTGAGTCAAAGGAATTATATTTTATTATCCTGAGAATTTTCAAAACGCCATTAACCCGCAAATAGGAATTAAAATATTTTGTGGACATCTTTCAAGGTTTATTCAAATTATGCATATTTTTAGCCAAATGTAGTTAATAAAACATAATCTTGTTTATACTTCTGAAAACGTCAAGTCAATTAATATGTCATCGTTTAGTTTGTTTCAAATATTTATTAAAATACTGTGCAAACCCGCGTTTTCCTCTACATATATATTATATGTAAATCTTATTTTAAAGAGCATTATTATTTAAAGCCCTAGCAACCTTTATAAGTTTATTTTAAATGTCATTTGAAGGTTCCTTTCATGCAAATTATTACATTTTTACAAATCTCATTTTGAATAGCCTTTTTTTATTTAAAGCCTTAGCAACCTTATAAGTTTTATGTTAAATGACATTAAAAAATAAAATCTTCTTTTATGCAAATTGTTATATTTAAATCCTATTTTGAGCAACATTCTTGTATTTTTCTTAAAACCTTAACAACCTTTCTTAGCCCTTAAAAAATTCAAACGTCTTTAACATTAATTCACTAACCTAAGTTTGGCCGGATAACCGTAGTTAACGGATTCTAGAGGATGCCTAACCCCTTCCCTTTAGGATAATATAGAACCCTTACTTAGAATCACACTGATTAAGCAGACTATTAACGGAGGTTTAGTTAGCTTTGCCTTAGTTAATAAATTAGGTGTCCTAATTCACCATTAAACTAATTAGGTGGCGACTCCTTAAAACAAAGCAATTTAGGAATCTCCAATATGTTGTACTCCGCTCTAACCCGGTTAAAATGGGGTATAACAGATACCTGGGATGAAGGAGATCTATCCTCTTATCTTTGTCAGCCAAGAAGAAGCTTGGTTTCATCAATGGAACCTGCAAATCTCCAGATCTGAACTCTGCAGAATACGAACAATGGTCATGTGTCAATGATATGGTCATTACTTGGATCACAAATGCATTGACAAAAGACATTGCTGACAGTGTGATACACTCTAAGACAGCACGGGAACTATGGGAAAGTCTAGAGCAAAGGTTTGGGAGGTCAAATGGTGCCAAACTCTATCACTTACAAAAGGAGATAACAAGTCTGGTTCAAGGTAATGATGATGTTGCTAAGTATTTCACCAAACTCAAGAAATTATGGGAAGAATTAAATGCTATTCATGTCATTGTATGCTGCTCTTGTCCTTGTGTGTGTGAGGGTAAAGCAAACTAACAAAATCTCTACAGGATCAAAGACTAATTCAGTTTTTGATGGGGTTAAATGATATTTATACACATGCAAGAGGGAACATTCTAATGATGAATCCCTTGCCTAGTATGGACCTTGCATACTCACTACTTTTGCAAGATGAGAACCAGAGAGAAGTGTATGCAAATGCACACTCAACATTTGATTCTGCAACTTTTATGGCTGCTGGATTAAGTAAACAGCCCCATGCTCAGTTATTTTCTGAGTTTGCAGCTTTCATGGCATCAGGAAATGGCAAACATGTTCAGAAATTTAAGAACCAGTCATTCAAAGGAGGAAACACACCACAGAGGTTTAACAATTCTGCTCAGAGGTTTGTTAAGCCACAACAACGGTTTAAAGGAAAGAAGAAGTATAACCCAAATGTTAACTGCACCTATTGTGGGAAAACAGGACACACACAGGATGATTGCTACAGATTGCATGGATTCCCACCTGATTTTGAGTTTACTAACTCTAAAGACTATTAAGGGACAGTCAAGGGAAATGCAGCAGAGACACATGAGGAAGAAGAAAGCATGGGTGGATATTACAATGATATCAACAACAATCTGGCACAACAATACACCAAGGAAGAAATTAAGGAAATGATGCATTTATACAAGCAAGCAAAACTGGGACAATCAGGAAATCCAAGCATAAATGCTAATGCTGTGGCTGGTACTATTCTTAAATACTCTAGTTCAGTTTTTAGCAGTCTCAAATCAAGCACCTGGATAATTGATTCAGGAGCATCAGAACACATATGTTCTAATCCTAATTCATTCATGTTTCTCATTCCTCTTCCTGTACCTTTGAACATTAATTTACCTAATTCTTTCAAGGTAAGTGTTACTCATACAGGAAGCATTCCTATTCTGCCAGGTCTTATTTTAAAAAATGTTCTTCATGTTCCAGAATTCCAGTATAACTTATTATCTGTGCGTAGGTTATGTGTTCAAATCAAGTGTGATGCAATATTTACATGTAGTAAGTGTCTCTTGCAGGACCATTCAATGAAGAGTCCTCAAGTTTTTGGTGAAGTGAGAGAAGGACTATATCTACTGGAACCTACTGATTCTAAGTCTAGGTGTTTATTTAATGCAAATGTTCTTTCAATTCCAAAAGGAAGAAATTCCAATTCAGAGTCTGTTCCTATTTATGCACATGTTAAAGCTACTTCTGATGTAAAACTTTGGCATGTAAGGTTGGGACATCTCCCATTTTCAGCAATGAAGCATTTACATTTCCTTCATTGTGATTCTATTTCTGATTTTATCTGTGATGGGTGTCCTAAAGCTAAACAAACTAAGCTTCCTTTTCCTGTGAGTAGTATCAAAACAAAAGAAATATTTGAACTCATTCACATTGATACTTGGGGACCATACAAACAACTACTTATAATGGGTTTAGATATTTCCTAACTATTGTGGATGATTTTAGTAGAGGAACTTGGACATTTCTGTTAAGTACCAAGAGTAATGCTTTTCCCATTCTCAAGAGTTTTCTTTCTATGGTTGAAAGACAGTTCCATGTGAAGGTGAAGATGATAAGATCTAATAATGCCCTAGAATTAGGAAAAGGAACACAAGAAGTAGCTTATTTTGCTTCAGAGGGTATCATTCATCAAATTTCTTGTGTAGGGACCCTTCAACAGAATGGCATTGTTGAAAGGAAACACAGACATCTCTTAGAAATTGCAAGAGGTCTGATGTTTCAGTCCAACATGCCTGTTACTTACTGGGGGGGGGGGGGGGGTGTGTGCATTTTAACAGCTACATACGTTATTAACAGATTGCCTTCTAGTGTTCTCAAAGGGAAAACTCCTTATGAAATAATTTTCAAACAATTGCCAGATTATTCTCACCTAAGGAACTTTGGGTGCTTGTGTTATGCATCTACTCTAACTCAGGGAAGGAGTAAGTTTGATCACAGGTCAAAGGCTTGTGTGTTGCTAGGATATCCATTAACTCAAAAAGGATACAAATTGTTAGAATTAGATACCAAGAAAATTGTGGTATCTAGGGATGTCAAATTTCATGAGAATCATTACCCTTTTGCTGTTTCTACTGCCTCTAAGCTGCCTATTTTTTCAGATCATTCATCACATATCTTTTTGGACACCACTTCTTCACCATTTGATATAACTAATCCTGATGCAACACATGATCAGTCTACTCCTAGTTCTTCCAGTTCCCTGACAAATACACCTAATTCTTCCCTATCTTCTCATTCCCCTTCTGATCATTCTGATCCTACTACATGTCCTGTCTCTCCTCCTATCTCTACTGATCTAACCCATACTGTTAACACTCAACTTGAACCAGAACCCAGAAGGTCACCCGGATCAAACAAAGGAACTCTTCCTTCCCACCTTAATGAATATTTTTGTAATACTATTTTTCTTAGTAATGTTGCAGAGTCCTGTTTTGCTACTCCTACTACACCCACCATTCTATCTTTCAATGCCCTTTCTAAGCCAAATCAACTCATTTTAGACTATGTTTCTACAATTAAAGAACCTACCAGTTTTAATCAGGCTTGTCATCATCCTGGATGGATGAAGGCCATGGAAGATGAACTAGAGGCACTGCAATCAAATCAAACTTGGGATTTAGTTTCTTTACCTCCAGGAAGAAAAGCTCTTCCTTGTAAATGGGTTTATAAAGTCAAACAACATGCAGATGGTACTATAGAGAGGTTAAAGGCTCGACTAGTCATAAGAGGGGATATACATACTGAAGGAGTTGATTTCAATAAGACCTTCTCCCCAGTAGTTAAAATGACTACAATCCAATGTTTGCTAGCTATTGCAGTAAAGAAAGGCTGGGATGTGTCACAATTTGATGTGAATAATGCCTTCTTGCAAGGTGATTTGCAAGAAGAAGTCTATATGAAATTTCCTTCTGGTTTATATCCCCCTACTCCTGGTTTGGTGTGCAGACTTAGAAAGTCTCTATATGGTTTGAAACAAGCTTCCAGGCAGTGGTATGCCAAGCTTGCTGGTGCATTAACATTTACAGGTTACACAGCCTCACTCAATGATTACTCTCTTTTCTTTAAACATACAGGGTCTTTGGTTTCTATTGTTGCAGTGTATGTTGATGATATACTTATTACTGACAATAATCATCAGGAAATTAGGGATCTTAAGGTGTTTCTTCATTCAGAATTCAAGATTAAGGACCTTTGTCTCATCCACTATTTCTTGGGAATGGAAATTTTAAGGGAAGATCATGGTATGATTATCAGTCAGAAAAAGTATACCTTGGACCTCCTGCATGAATTTGATGTTTCCCACCTTGCCTCTGTCTCTTCTCCAATGGATCCATCAGCAAAACTATCTGCAACAACAGGAGAAGTATTATCAGATTCCACCATTTATAAACATCTTGTTGGAAAATTGAATTATTTGACTCATACTAGGACGGATTTATCTTTTGCTGTTTTGACATTGAGTCAATTTATGCAAACACCTACTATGGATCACTTTAATGCTGGTTTGCGAGTGTTACGTTACCTTAAGAAATACCCCTGTCATGGGATTCTTCTCAATGCTTCACCGAGTTTTTCTTTATCTGCCTTCTGTGACGCCAATTGGGCGACTTGCCGTGACACTCGTCGTTCTGTAAGTGGGTTATTTATTAGCTTGGGTGGATCGCCTATTTCTTGGAAGTCCAAGAAACAAGCTTCCGTCTCTTTATCCTCTGCCGAGGCTGAATACTGCTCCATGCGGCGATTGGTTGCGGAATTGACCTGGATGACTCGTTTACTTTCAGATCTATCGATTCCTTCTCCGATGCCGGTGCCTGTATATTCTGATAGCAAGGCGATTGACATTGCTTGGAATCCCGTGTTTCATGAAAAAACGAAACACGTTGAGCTCGATTGCCATTTTATCCGGCAACAGTATCTCTCCGACTTGATTTCACTTTCTTTTGTGCCATCAAAGGACCAGCTTGCCGATATTTTTACAAAATCTCTATATGGGTCGTCGCATCATCATCTTCTTCGCAAGTTGGGAGTCAATGCGATCCCCTCCAACTTGAAGGGGGGTGTAGGAATTACTGGAGAGGACGATGATGATGAACATAGAAAATATCGTCTTCTTCGATGATGAAGAACAACTTAGGACATATCGAACAAAAATCCTAAGTGTTCAAAGTGGTGTTAATGGACTGCTGTGGTGTTAATGGGCTGCTACAATTATTTGTGTTAATGGGCTGCTGCAATGATTTCGTGTATTGGGTTGTTTGGACTATTGGGCTCAAAATTCATCAGAACAAAGATATGGCCCAATATCATATTTTTCTCAAGATTGCATCAAAGCCTTCCAAGAGTTGATAAATGAATATTAGCCGTGTGATCAATTAATCTTGATGAACAAGGACAAGTCACTATCATATTTACATAGAAAGGAATAAAGTTAGTTAGAGAGTAGCCAATAGGATTTAGACAAAATTGTATAGGAATTAAACATTATTCTTTTATTCTTATTTAGGATACATGTATAAATAAGTTGTGAGGACCCACAGCTGGGCGCTGACCATACTGTGAAAACCCCTGGGCCTCGGCCCCATGAACATGCGTACATGACATGACATACTCAGGTATTGTGCGTGAGAGGGTGCTTAGCCAGTTCGATATACGCTGCAGCGGCTGGTATCGAACCCGCGACCTTGCAGTCACCTTTACATTCCCCTGAGGGAATCGACTCTTACCAATTGAGCTGATGCATGTCAGCAGAGGGGGCAACCCACAGGCGAGCCTGTGGATCCTCGACAAAAAGTCGTTTTTTTTGTGAGGACCCACAGCTGGGCGCTGACCATACTGTGAAAACCCCTGGGCCTCGGCCCCATGACCATGCGTACATGACATGACATACTCAGGTATTGTGCGTGAGAGGGTGCTTAGCCAGTTCGATATACGCTGCAGCGGCTGGTATCGAACCCGCGACCTTGCAGTCACCTTTACATTCCCCTGAGGGAATCGACTCTTACCAATTGAGCTGCAGCTCAATTGGTGAAAGTCGTCTCCTTCGGGAGAACAAAAAGGGAGAGGTCACGGGTTCGAGGCGCTGCAGCGTGCTATCTCGAATTGTCTGTGATTCTTGCTCATACAATACCTGAGTATGTCATGACTAGTCAGCAGGGCCGAGGCCACAGCAGTCAGTTATGGGGTCAAGACCCAGGGGGTCCACAGGCGTGCCTGTGGGGTCCTCACATAAGTGCACCTTCTTTTCAACAATACACACAGAAAATTTCAAATCATCTTCCATTACATTTTGTACACGTCTCCGGATGAGTTTAATACATGCCACTTTCGCGGATGAGGTTAATACACACCACCGTTGCCTATGTGTCCTACGTGTGCTTTACCAACAAAAGCATTTGAAGACTAAAAAGAAAGATGTATCTCATGCTTTAGTTGAATAATTTCAGAAGATGTGAATGCAAAGTGAAATTCAAGAGTGTTCATACTACTGTTTTTATTTTATTCATTTTAAAGTTAAACATATAATTAGATGGTTGAGATGGTTCGACCAATTTACGAAAGCGGATATCTGAATTTTGGAATGATATAGATTCTACAAGTTTTATTGGACAAAAGCTTTTGGACAAACTGAGCTGTTCTGATATTGTTAACATTCTTTACTTCGACTCCTGCATTTGTACACTAATATCTCAACTAAAATCATACCATTATGAATGAAGACAGATAAATAAGGTAAATATGATCATACCTCTTCCGGTATAAAAAATAAAAACATCTCAACTTTAAAGTCTAACAAATGATTTTAGATTTTAACAGATTCCTTTTTCTTTAACTCTACTCTTGTTAATAAGAAGGTCCTACCAGTTTCAAGATTATCCCATCCAAAATGAATAAAACCAAATTAAAAAAAGGCAAGCAATAATAATTAAGATATTTTTAGAAGGCAAAAATGATTGAAAACAATAGAAACCGTTAGTTGTACATTAAAATTTGAAGGATTGTGATATTTTATTTAAATTTGCATAGATCTGATATCTAGGTAATTCAACTTTTTGATGTAACTACTTTTAAGTATACTAGATGAGACATGCCCGTGCTAAGCACGGGCCCAATAAGACCTACCAAACTATTTCCAAGGCAGAATGTTGAGAATATTGGATACATAATGTATACATTCCAAGGTTCTCCAACTAAACAACTAATATAGCTATGAGCGGATGGATCATCTCAAGTTTATACATAAATCTTATAACAATGTGAAATGGAGGAAAAATCACAAGTCCATTTCATAAACTATTCATTAATATTAAATTCCCCAAGAGCGGCCATTAAGGTTGCCCTTGAATTATTTGACTATAATAGGTTGATGCATGCTTTAGTATTGGCAATTTCTTCAACTTTTCTTTGGTATACGTGCATTTCGTGCGCCACATGTGCATCTCGTGCGTTCCATCCCATGAAATAAACTTAGTTGAAATGTGGCCAGTACGATTTCTCGTGCATGAAATGTACACATCGCTGAATGCTAGCTCACTCCCTTCCAACTCTACTAGAAGAGGTATGATCCTATTTATCTTCATTGGTGTGATTTTATTTGAGATAACAATGTACAATTGCAGGATCCTTGGAGTTAACAAACAACATAAGAAAACAACTGAGTCTTGCATTCACACCTTGTTGTATCAAACTACTTTGATTGTCAAATGCAGCAGATCATACCCCCACAATCCAAACCCCTATAAATACTGCATCACTCTACTCCTTCACTACCAACACTAATCTACACTTACTTTAACTATTATCTACTACAATGTCTTCTGATCATGCAAGCTCTTCAATTGATGTTGGACTGACATCAAACGAACCATTCCTAAAAGAGTGTTTCTATTGCCATTCTAGACTCAATCCAGCAGAGGATATATTTATGTACTGGTACTGTTTTTTTTTTTTTTTTTTAAATTTTTTATATCTGATTTTTTGTGCTAATGTAGTGTAATTTCGGCAAGTCACTTGCATTCTGCACGAAAGAATGCCCTGACAAACAAATTGACGTTGACAAAGCGAACAAAAGGCAGGATAACTAAGCACTTGGTGTTAATAAGAACCTAGTTTCTAGTGTTGTAATAGTAGGAACTTAGCACATGGTGTTAATAAGAAGTTCATATCCTAATTCCGAATGTTGTAATAGTAGTATTATTGAATGTTGTTTGCAGGTCAGACTACTGGGACTATGTCTAGTAGCAAGACCATTTTTGTGTATGTTTTAAGTTTGGTAATAAAAGTTTGGGACTACAGTTTTTGCATGTCCTGAGTTATGTTGCCTCTATTAATCATATGAAACATCTACAGTTTTTGCATGTCATGAGGTATATTGCCTCTATAATAATCGTATGAAACATCTTAACATAATGGTTTTGTTGGTAAACATTAGGCTTAGGAAGTTCACATTATCTTTTTACTTGCAGAGCTCACTGGTTGATTTCCGATTGAAGAACTACTACATATATGTTATACCAACACTGGTATGTCAGGGCAACTTGTCTTTGCAAGTCCTTCAAACAAATCGTGCTCATAATAATGCCTTATTTTAGTCTCTAAAACACGTGCATCTCGTGCGTCCCTTGTGTGTCCCACGTGCATCCCTTGTGCGTCCCACGTGCATCCCTTGTGCGTCCCACGTGCATCCCATGAAATAAACTTAGTTGAAATGGGCAATACGATTTTTCGTGCATGAAATGTACACATCGTTGAATACTAGCTCACTCCCTTCCTTCAGTTCCAACTCTACTCTACATTAAATTATTACTTTAAACTATACTACAATGTCTGATCACGCAAGCTCCTCCACTTATGCTGGACTGACATCAAAGCGAGAATTCCCAATAGAGTGTTACTACTGCCACTCTACCCTATAAGAAAATGATATATCTATGTACAGGTACTATTCATTTTTCTTTTTTCTTTTTTATATGTGATTTATTTCTGCTAATGTAGTGCTTAATTCATGCATATCACTTGCCATAGAGAGGTGTCACATCACCTTATCTATGCCTAGCTTTATTATATATATATATATTGCTTACTGTTTCCTCTTCTCTCTCTGTATGTATATATTTTTGGGCAAAGGTGCATATATACCCCTCATTAAAACAGTGGTGCATATATACCCTTGACATTGCAAATGGTGCAAATATACTCTTTTCACTGACAGAATTTTAAAAAAAATATTTAGCTTATTTTTTTAATTTAAAAAAATGCCACTTGGCTTTAAAAAAATAAGTCTATTCTTCGGTGAAATCTGAGTAACCGAGCAACATTAAAAGATGCATAGAAGTCAAGTATGGTGTGTGGTCCGGATACGAGAGGGAGTTTTGTCTGAGTTTGGTTAAAAATGGCATAATGATCTAAGTTGGAGAGGAAGTGAGTTCACTGTGTATTCTTAATTGTATTTCCATGAGATGACCTTGATTAATTGATTGTTACATAGTGTCTCCTCAGTTGAGTGTTTGTTTTGCTAATTATTGAACTTGAACGGATGGAACCATAGTTATGATTTTGATTTTTCAAAGTAGAATACTCTGTATGCATTTTTCTTTGGTCTTGGTTGTCGGGTTTAACTTTTTAATCTGGTATATGTGTGAGTGATTGTAGAAGTTTAATGACTACTCTTGTGAATTTGTGGAATTTGAATTTCATAGGCTGAAATGTGAGGTTATTTTTGTGATCATGAAATGTTTTGTCAGGACCCAAATTACCGATCGTGCGGGCACCTACCTTATTAACACTAGTAGGCGAACTCTTACCCGTTAACCCATTAATCACTAGCCAATTTCAACTTCTTTAATCATTTATACTCTAACAATTAATAAATACGTGAATGAATAAATAGTCTGACCAAGTCATAAATAATAATTAATATAAGTGCAAAAGTCTTAACTATTACACCCCCAAAATCTGAAAGTCATCGTACAAGGACTATAACCAACAGTGTCTAAAGAATGAAGTATATCTCAAATATAATAACAAATAATGTCTGGAATGAAAGTAGACATCTGAAAAGAAAGATCTTCAGGTGGCATGGTATGGATAGAAGCTCACCCTCGGATCCGATCAAGCTAACTAACATCAAGCTACAGAGGTGGTCTGAATGAAATCTCTGGACCACAATTTGCATTCGAAAAGGGTGCAGTAAGGTAGCATCAGTACAAACACTATGTACCGGTAAGCATCGTAGGCCGACTAAGATTAGTTCACGCATATAAGTATAAAATCAACAAGATAAACAGATAAGCACTTAATACTCAAATCCAAGTCACAGAATAGCCCATAACAGAGTCACGACCTAAGATGAAGCTTCTAAACCACAAGTCTGTCAAGTTTCAATAATCTCACCTGATAATCACAAGTCCAAGTTCCGTCCATAGGTAGAGTCACTAATCCACAATTTAACTTAGTCAATGGTCATATCTATATCACAATAGACATTCAAAATCCATACCAAAATCAGAACCAAATGAGCATATCATAATGCAGAATAAAATGCAATGATGTACAATGCAAAATATGATGAACTGCATGCAATGCACTGGCCAAATACACACTGTACACATATGCTCACTGGTGTTATTGCCCCGAAGTCATGACCTACAGGGGACCCATGGTGTCCATGTACCACTCATTCCGGATCCATTCCTTGGACCCGAGCTCACAACTAGGCCACATCCTCACCCCCGGTCAAATGTGCATGTTCATATATATATATATATCACTCGTTTCGGAACTAACTTCGGACCACGAGCTCAACTAGCATCAAATAGTATCACAAGTTCAACAAGAAGATTATATTAACTTCTTAACTAATTTCACATCACAATGTATGTGTCACGACCCAGCCCCGTGGGCCGTGACTGGTGCCTTACTTAGACACCCAAACAGACATACATATCCAATCGTCATATTATAGCTTAACTCAGATTTAATATTCACCATTTTAAACAGAACTGGAAACAAAGATTTCCTTAAGCGGTCGCGCGTACAAGATATCATACCATGACCAAAAGAAGCGGCGGAATACACATCGCCGGATATATATACATATACAGACAAATGGGCCGTTTTGGCCATAATAGCAAACGGGACCGCATTAAGACGCAGATCATAAACAAACGAACACACATACCTGACCCATGACCCACATATATGACTACAGGACTCTACAAATCATAACGAAATCATATGACGGGACAGGGCCCCGCCGTACCCCAAATAGTCAAATATACGGAGACATATACATCATAAAAGATATGTACCAACATATGGGCTCCGAATCAAAAAGAGCACTCTGTGATAGCAGAATATGTGGCCTACACTGGCGGATCACGAACCTCTGTACCTGCGGGCATGAAACGCAGCCCCCCGAAGAAAGGGGGTCAGTACGAAAGATGTACTGAGTATGTAAAGCATAGAGTACAGAAATACGAACCATAACTGACATAAAAAGGTACAGAGCGAAAATACCGAATCAGTACATCAGAGTCTGTGCTGAAAGCATATGTATATATATATCATGCAAGTAAAAATCATGCATAAGGCTCAGGAACGTGGTCACCACTCCGACGCTGGTGCCACCCACAGCATACTCCAGAAGGTTTCAAATCTCCGTACAAACCCCGAACATAATATATCATCACAACATATCACATCATCAAATCATGTCATAAGCCATATCACAGCATAACTCCATAAACGGTACCCGATCCTATGGCGAGGTCTCGGGAACCGTAACACAGCATACTGCCGAATATATCATAGTGCGCACGATCACAAAACCGGCCCGGGAACCGGCGAACGATGTCATCATAGTAGGCACGAGCAGAGTAGTGCGGAAATCATATGCATATACATATTTAAATCCATGACTCGACAAATAAATACATATACATATATTTTGAAATCAAGAAGCTCAAAGTAATATCGAGTCTGTCGGAATTAGTATCCAAAAGATGTAAGCCTTTAAATTTACAAACTTTTGAAAATATGCTTCATAAGCCATTTTCTGAAAATCTAGTACCATCCGCATTAGGGAGCTTTCAAATAACTCATGGAGCAAATCAAACGAAACCTTAGATTCATAGACAAAAGTTCCCTTTTTATATTATACAAAAATAGATTAAGTAAGATAAACGAAGGAAATCTCGGGACTAGTGGGCCCACCTCGGGTCAAGTCGAGGTGGCAGACATAAATCACGAACATTAGACTCTATGGAGTCATCCATGAAAGTTTCAAAGCGATTCTATCATGTTTGTGCAAGTTATGGATGTTTGAACAGTTTTCCAACAAAACATAAGGATCATAGTTCAATTACATTGAATGAATAGTACTCAAAATCAGACTCGGATTTCTATGAACAGAATAACCCCCGAGGCTCAAATCCAAACCTAGTATGCCTAGGACATGCCAAGAGAAGGAAAGGAGATAGCTTTACATACCTTACTTGCGTCTTACGCTAGCTCAAACTCAATCCCCGTTTCGTCCAAAATCTACAATTGGTCATAGTTGCCAAATGTAAGTCATATGCTTTTAGAATTTAAATGTTAAATTCCTATTGTCTACCGAAATTTTGGCAGCATTTCCCCTATAAATTCAACATCCCCGAGATTTATCTCGGCCATACCATCAACAACAACACCCAACCATACCAACAACAACATCAACAATCATCACAAAACACATTATAACACAAATAGTCTCTCTTCTACATTATGCAACAACTTCCATTTCCAACTTCACACTTTAAACTAATATCAACATTTCTATATTCATTAACTAATTCAAGATTATTCAAACATAATTCAATAGCATTCCAAACAATATTCAAGGATTCAAGTCATCCCGCCAATTCCATATTCCATCCGAAACTTCTACAAATGCAACGAAACTACCAAATCGCATTGTTTTCCTCCAAATTCATTAATGACAACAATAATTCTCATTTTTGAATCTTACTTCCACAATTACATAAAATCTATATTAAAATCACATAATTTCCCATAACAACCCACAACTATTTTCAATACCAACTTGATTCATTAAACCCTTATTTACATCACAAACACCACAACAACACAACTAACAAACTAAATGGAATTTAATTCATCTCCTCCCTTCATCACCATGGCACACGGCCATGTATACACCCACACACATACACGGCTATGCACACATACATCACAACTCCATAATTCTCATCTAATTCCAATCCTTACAACATATATATTTATTCGATAACACAAAAGAATAGATTTCTTACCCTTTTTCTTCAAACTTCAACTTGCCGCAACGTTGTTCTCTCGCTTAACTAATTATACCGCGTTGAAGAGCATCTTGAGCTTATTAAGAATCCAAGGAGAAAGAGATTTTAGGATCACAATTGAAGGACTTGGAAATTTTTGTTTCTTTTTCTTGAAGGGCCGACCCCCCCCCCCCCCCCCCCCCCCCCCTTGTTTTTCTTGCTCTTGCTCTCTTTTGTTCTATGCTTCATGAATGTTCTAAGGATAATGATCCTTTATAACTAATTCTAGCACATGGAAATTTTTTATTTTGGTGGACTTGGGCCAAGATGATGGCCGGCCACCCCTACCTCTCTGGGCCTAAATTTTCTTATTTTATTTTGAGCCCAATAATTTGTGAATCTTATTTTGTAATTCCCGAAACTAATTTTTAAAATTCCACTTTTGCCTCTCGCCTTCCTCAATACTTCCACATCAATATTTTTCGTGAATATCACACATGTGTTAAATAAAATAAAAACATAGCCTCATTTCCCACAAGGCAAGATTATTCCAAAATTTTCCAAATGCGCAAAACACGGGATATAACAGTATGTCTCCACTTATTCCAGTTCATTAGTACGTATGGACTATGAACAATTAGCAATATCAATGTCAAACACAAGGCATCATGCAGGCTCGGCTCTATGGGTAGGCCAATAAGGCATCTGCCTTAGGCCCCAATTTTACCCCAAATAAATGATGTGTTAATTTTCCCTTAAAGAAAATTAATTATTTATGATTTTTTTAAAAAGTACATTATTTTTATATATTTATATTATTTTATTCTCCTTAACATTTTTCGAATAGAAGAAATAAAAAAAACACTGTTTTCCCTTTTTATACTCTTTTCGCTAGCACTCACATTATTTTATTCTATTAACTCTTTTCATATTCTTTTTCACTCATATTATTTTATTCTTTCTAACTCTTTTTGTGCTCTCTTTCTTCAAATCTCTTATAAGGTAGAGTAGTATTTTGTCAAGAATAAGAGCCAATAGTCGAAAAATATTGAACAAAGTGAATTACAAATCTTTTTTTTGTTTTTTCGTAGGTTTTCAAGCATTGTAGCAAGCATAAGAAAGTGAAGATGTCAAGTTATCAACTTCTTGAATTAGATTTCATCGTTCTAATCCTATTATTTTTATCTAAAATTTGTCAACGTATTGCTTATAGAATTATGTTAACAGTTCCTGTCGCACCCCATTTTAACCGGGTTAAATTAGGAGTATGACGTATTGGTGATTCCTATTAGATTGTTTTAAGGAGTCGCCACCAAATTAATTTAACGGTGAATTAGGACACCTAGATGTTAACTAAGGTAAAGTTAAAACTAAACCTCCGTTAATGGTCTGCTTAACCAATATGATTCTAGATAAGGGCTCTATATTATCCTAATGGAAGGGGTTAGGCATCCTTTAGAATCCGTTAACTACGGTTATCCGACCAAACTTAGGTTAATTAATTGAGAGTAAATATAATGTTTAAATTCGTAAATGTTGCTAAAATTTTAAAAGGAAAATAATATTAGTGAAAATAAGATTTACAGAAAATATAATATAAAAGAAAACTTAAAATGCCATTTTTTTTAAAATAGAACTTATAAAGGTTGTTAAGGCTTCCAATGAAAGTATGATAGTGCCGTTTAAAATATAATAACTTTTTAAGAGAAGATTTAGTAGATGTGAACTTTAGATAGAATTACATTATATGAGTATAGTAGTGTAGAAAATCTAAACTTATTTTTTATAAATAGAATGCAAAAGATAATGAGTTTTCTTTCTCTTTTATTTAATTATGCTTTGGCTATAACTATGTATAATTGGATGAATCTTGAAAACAGTGTTTATAAAATATACTTGAGTTTATATTTGCGTATTAGTGACGTTTTAAAATGTATTTGATAGTAAGAATAAAATATGATTCCCTTTACTTAAAATATATAATCATGTTATTTTGCAAATCAATTGTTCCAAATAAAACAAATATTAGACATTATAAATAGTTTTAACATGAAAAGAAGAGAATAAAACTTATGGAATTAATTATTGGTTTACTACCCATTACTAAGACTAAACCCCACTAATTTCACTAGTGTTCATCTAAATTAACAAGTATTAGTCATGCGATACAAATTAAATATAAAAAAAAAAATAGAGGAGTAAGTAAGTTAAATGGGATCAGCCCATTTTAAAAGACAACTGCAATCTGTTTGCCATTGGGCTTGGCCCAGAATTCCTTTTTTGGTATGCTTGCGGGCCGCTGCTGTTATACACATGGGCCAAGGTCCAGATATTTTGTTTTCTTTGTTGCGAATAGGCCTGATGGGAAAATGACTCGAGAATATTGTGTTGGGCTTTTAGCCCAACACCGAAGGCGGGAGGGATGAGTCCCCTGAACTCGTATGCGAGTTTCATGCATAAAAAAATGAAAGGAAAAAGGATTAGTATATAATCAATATTAAGACAAAACGTAAAAAATAAACTCGAAACAGATTGGTAGATTGTGTATATTAGAGGTATATCTAGTGTATATGCATATATATCTTATAAACAGAACAGTACATGGCGTGCGCGTATACATTATCGGGCTTTGATAGTATTTTATTTAGATCAACAAATAACTAAAATACAGGATTTATTATACTACGACGTAGGATCTGCCAAACCAAGTGCAGAGTTGCAAACTTAAAATTGCAACAGCGATTTGCATCAACTGTATCGAAATATTCATATACAAGATATTGCAGTAAATAGACGCAGCTGCTCACTAAAACTTGTAGTGTGGATCAAATGTAGTATCGTTCTTTTCAGTAGAATATTTGTTCCTTTCAATAATATCAAGGATAGACTCTTTTAAAAGTGAGGCATCAAGTTAGACAACTCTTCATCGACCCAAGCATAGTGTCATGTTTGAATCAATGATCTTTGACCAAGTACAGGATATGTTCATTTTTTATTTTTTTTAGTATAGTGATCTGTTCATTTTTAGCAGGAAATAACACCAGCAAACAGAACCAAGTAGCAGCCTTAGGTAGCAGCAATGAACAGCAGCAAAGTAACATAAAGTGCAACAGGGAAGTGCCACAAAGTGAGTTTCAATAGCCATAAGAATAACTGAGCAGCAGCCCATAACAATTGAGCAACAACCAACAATAGTCAAACAATGTCTAGCCAAAGACATGGCCCAAGATATAGGTTTGGTTTCAAACAATAAGTTTCTTTTGCCTTCAAAGCGATATATAGCAGTGGTAATTCAACCAGATAAACAGCAAACCGTCGGTGGTATGTTATAGTAAACAATAGTAACAGGCAGCCACATATAGGAACAGTCACATTAAGACAAATTCAGCATACTCAGTTCCCACTTTAAACTAACTCTTAAGCATACGTAATGACACTATATATCGTTATCACGGATGACATTTTAAGCTTACTCCAAATTAGACCAGGATTTTTTCTCAATCATATCACTCTATCAGTCTAAGTCAACAAATGATCAAATAGGCTTTATACCAGTCTCAGATAAACCATCACTCATTTAACTTAACTTTTTATTCAACTAGTCATGTTTTGAAAAACAACGACAGCAGACAGGTTCAATTATTCAGGCATGATATAAGAACAACATCAAGTTTTAGCTAGGTTCAAAATGATACCAAGAAATATATAAGTAACTTCAAGACTTGCACATGCTATAAACTAAAAGATATGGCAAAGGACAGGAAATCAGTCTTGCTTTTGAAAGGTAGAGACTTTAAGTGATCAGTGATCAGATGATTCATTTTAATGATTTTAAGATTCAAGATCCCATCTCTGGTTAAACTTTACTCTTCCTTTTAAGACTCAGCAACCAAAACAATAAGCCATAACAATGAATTTATCAAGCAGCAACAGATCAGTCTGAAATTTAAAGACTTAGAATTTAGAGTCATTTTTACTACTGTTTTAAAGCCTACCAGCAGCAGCTGACTGGAAAAGAGAGAATCTTGACGTGTCATTTCCAGCTTAGACTAATTTCAACAACCAAGTCAAATGATGTGTATTTTTCTTCATTGAAACTGAATCAGGCTAGATATAGTGATGGATATTTTTATATATTTGAAACTGAATCAACCTTTATATATTTCAACCGACTTGTCATTTATCAGTGAACCATAGACTGAATCCGATAAACAACCAGTGTGAGATAAGAAACAACCAAACTAGTATGCATAATTCCCCTTTGATACAATGAAACTTAAGCAGAATGTAACTAATCTACAGACTGGACTCATTCATTGGGTACCCTGGATCTCTAATGAATTCTGTTTTGACTTAAATCAACACACAGATATATTAAAGCAGCAACAGACAAGCATCCTTCAAACAATACACTGAAGATCGAATTATCCATCAAAGAGTACAATGCATTAAACTCGCACTAGACAAAACTAATTCTAAAGCAGAACTGGAACAATATCTGCCAATATTATCACATTGTCTAAACCAATAGGATATGAAGCAAATGAAAACATGCCATACACAAACAGAGGCTAAAATAGGCATGATGTCGATCGAACCGATTACTTAATATATTTGAATTTTCGACTAAACAGGACCCCAGTTAATACATAAGCAGGAATTAAATGTTCCTAAACATGATTGAACTTTACAAATGATAAAGATACCACTAAAAACCCGACTGATTTTTTAGCGTATACAATCATGGTTTAAACTAACAAACAACATAACTGTCCTAATCAGGCTTACTACTAATACAGGACTAACTCATAGCATGAACGGTATGAACAATAATTTAGCCAAACAGAAACAGCTAAAGGAAGGGGTTTACCTTCTTCGGGTGCAGCTAAGTGAGGCGAAGGTCTCGAATCTACACTCGAACACTACTAAATCAGAGGTTGCGATGCTTAAACTCACAGCCACAAACAAAACAGGCGAAAAAACAGGAAAACGAATATTCTAATATTTTGACTCGATATTTTGGATCATCACAACTACTACGAGCTCAATATTTTGGGGATTTTATACTGTGAAACAAAAAATAAACTCAATTTCCTTGAGGAATTTTTGAATCGAAAACCTCTCGGTTTTGAATTTTCTGACTGACAAAATCGATTCTTGGGGAGTTTCAAAGAAAATCCTCTACTTCTTCAAATAACTTCGTAAACCCAAAAAATCCCCCCGAACATGGATGATGAAACCAAATACTTATAGACTAATTTTTCGTTTGAGTTTGAGAGGAGCGGGGAACAAGGGAAAGTGGGGAACAGAGGGAAGTGGGAGCGGGGTGTAGGCGGCGATGGTGGGGACGAGGGATGATGAAGGAGAGAAGGAGCGGCGGAAAAGGGGAGAAGAGAGAGAAAGGGGAGAAAGAGGAAGGGTGCGGCGGATGGTGGGGAAAATGAGGGGTTTCCCTTGTTAAATGGGAAATGGGCCGTCCGGGTCGGGTTAAAAAATGGGCTGGTTTGGCTAAAATATGGGCTGGGCAAAATTAAAAGAGTGGGCTGGTCCGAAAATGTTGGTTAATTATTTGGGCTGGGGTGAATTAAATGATGTTAGGTAAATTAAAATGTGGACTGGTTTTGTGAATTGGTCCGAAAATAGTATGAGTTGATTGGGCTACTACATTTAAATAAAAGACCTATTTAATAACTTGTGTTAAAATATTACTTAATATAAAATATGCAATTATTAGTGTTCAGATAAAAAATGGCGTTGTAATAGCCGTGCAATAATATTTCGAAAATCCACAGTAAATAAACACTATTATTTAATTATGCAAATATAAATGCGATGCGTGTGCGTAAGCTGGTAAAATATGCTAAAATGATAAAGATGTGAATAATAATAATAATAATAATAATAATAATAATAATAATAATGATGGCTAGTAACTGTAATAGAATAATGAAATGCCGGTATTGATAAGAGACTAATAATTATAGTAAAAATATAAATATATATTTTTTAATTTTCCAAAAATATGAGAAGCGTAAATAGGTATTTCGGAGGAGAGGCGGGACAAAATTGAGTGTCAACAGTTCCTATAATGGTTTCCTCGGTGAAAGGATTTTTTTAAAGTTGCAATTCATAAAATCTTATCTAAAATTAACAGTTGAAAAAAAATCAAAGAAATCAACTATAAAACAATTTTTCAGTAATAATTTTGCAGCTAAAAAAAGTTAGAAAAAATAAATTTCAAATAAAGTATGTATGAAGTTTGTTTAGATTTTAGGCCTCTAATTATAGTTTCGCCTTAGGCCTCTAATTATGTTGAGCCGCCCATGGTATCATGCCACAAGTTTTTCATGAATCCTTACCGAACCATTTCCATCATGTATGAGTATGAATGCATAAATGAGTGTAAACAGGGTAAAACAATGCAACAAAATAAAAATAAAGGTACAAGTCACAAGCCACAAGTCATATCAAGGCTTAGATAAATCAGCTCCCATGAAATGAATCATGCAAACCATCTCAGCCAACATTAGAGGCTATGTCCCTCTTTACTTCCCAACATAACAAGTACACCTCACAACAAAGTCTTGTATCACCAAGGTGTTATATATCATCATCAACAGTAAAATCATACATCAAGTTTCCACCTACGTACTGTCATAAGTTTATATCACAATTCAAGTCTAAACTCATTATCCTTCCTTTCTCTGATGATATATGTCACAATAAGATAGAACTGAGTACAACACAACAATTTAGGTAATAAATAATTATAATCACAATAACAGGGCAACAAGTCACCATCAACAACAATCAACCTAATATAAATCCATCCCGAATCACCACAGTATGAATACAACTACACCTCATATTTCAGTACATAACGTAATGGCGACGAGCCCACAAAATCAGAAGTCATACCAACCTAGCTAATATCCAACCAATACACCATGTCCGAAGACCTAATCATGCTTTCTGCCGTCAATTCTACACAATACATACGTTTCTCTATTCAAAGTCTAATTAAAGTAAGCCGTAACCTACCTCGAACGCAGAACAGGAGCCACGAACTACTCCACACGAGTCTTCTATTTCCAAAGCGTCTCATATCGGTCAAAGCATAACAATATGATGCTAAGTAAGCAACAAATCATATATTTAAACAAGAACAACAATTTGGGAAAGAAGACCCACTTATTTCTACCCTTTATAATGGATGAAACCATCCTTTAATGGTGAATGTATCATAACTTCTATCTCTACAATCATTAACCTTCAATTCATGGGTTTCTAATCAATTTATCCCTTTCAAACAGATTTTAGGACAAAATTTCCATTTTTATTAGAACTCTAAGTCTCAACATGCAATTTCAACCATAAGAAATCAAATTCCCTTCCTAGAAAGTGATAATCTATACTCCTAGATGATTAATCAACAACAAAATCAACAACCCACCAATTATTTAAGGGTTTACTAATTCTAGGGTTCTAACATTTCCACCTACCATTGATGGACCTTAAAATAATCGTGGAACTTTGAAGAAGAAAGGAAAAGGAACAAATAAAGGTGGGGACTTACCCTCCAAGATGCTTTCACCAAAGAATGGAATGAAGTTTGCCTCTTTCTCTCTTGAAAACTGACTTTGGGGTCTTGTGGGTAATTGTTCGGAGTTGAGGTATAAAAATAGGGCTTTCTGCCCCCGTCGGTTGCTGCGGCGATCAGTAAGTCGCTACAGCGGACCGGCTATAGCGGCCATGGGTCCGCTACAACGGACCTGCTGGAACAGCCCAAATGAAAAAAGGGCATAACTCCCTCATACGGAGGAGAAACGCGACGATTCTTTTTGCTATAGCTTCGTAATTATGATACAGATCAAATGGTTCAAAATAACTTAAAACAAAGGTTGTTCAATCAATATGGACCCCTTTCTATCCAAATACCTACGACGAAAACATCGAATACGAGCGCGACAAAACCCAAACCCATCTGAAACTCTTCGGAACCTCACCAAAAGTTGTGGACAAGTTCAAAATCATCATAATAACTCGTTGGAACTTTCAATATATTGACACGGGGTCATCCTAACCTGGCGTTGACCGTGGTCAACTCTAACCTGTTAACTTAACTAGTTTTTCCATCAATGACTCAATTTATACTCGAACCTTGCGGGAACCAACCCAGTGACTTCACTAAGTCATAGATCGTACTAACGGGACTCTGGGGAAGGGGCAACAAGGTTAAATGAGTCAAAACATTATAACAACCAAACGGGTCGTTACATGTTTTGAGGACACATTCTCTTTACTGGAAAAGTTTTGTTGATCAAGGTGAAAGAAAAGTCATTACTTGAATTTTGGGGCATTTCTCTGTAAGTTCAAGCTTAGGGTCATTGTGCTAATTCAATTGATCACACACATTTGGCAATTAGAAGACAAGGCAACCCCAACATCTCTTTCATTCTTTCTTACCCGGTTGCAAATTCTCAGGCATGAGCTTCACTCTCATTTCTTTTGTACATTACATTTGTTGTTCTAAAGGGACTCATGTGTGAGGCTAAATTGAAACTAGCAAAGAAACCGTGAAATGGGCGTTATAGTGGCATTGAGGACAAGACAACATTTTTAACTTGGGGGAGGATCTTAAAGTTTGATGATATATAGGTTGTCTTGGTGGAATGATGTACTTGGATTTGGTAGATTGACTTTATTTTGGTAGTTTTTTTTCTTTCTATTACATATTTATATTAGTATGATTTTTTTTTTAACTAGCTTCTTTAGTTTTTGTTAGGATTAAAAGTGGTGTGGGATGTGATTTTTGCCTCTTGGCTAATTTGTGGCTTGCTTGGTACCAACACACTTAAACCTTGGCAAATTAATTGTTGGTTTTTGGAAAAAATGATTGAGTGGTGATTCTTGTTATGACTTTTAGACTCAATGCTTGCCTCTTAAATTCACTAAGTAGTCTCTTTAGTCTATGAGTGACTTTTTTGAGTTCATTTGTTTCAATTGGGTTTTGGATACATATTTCACTTGAGTTTGCGTGTGCCATGTGTGGTGAGGTTTTTGTGAGTTCTTTTACATTACTTGTGGTTTAGAACTTGCCCGGAATGTGTTTCAAGGCAAATTTCTTGGTTACACTTGGTTTGAAAAATGTTGTTAGGCTTTCTTTGGATCTTTTTTGCCTTAAATTTCCTACCCTTGTATATTTTCCCTAGTCAACCCCTTTTGAGCCTTTAACCTTTTTTTTGGCAATCATGTTACAAGCTTTAACATTTTATTCTTTATTGACCTATCTTTTGGCATCCTACCTCCCTAAGTGTTTTGAAAGTGCAAACATAGGCTAAAAGCCTAAGTTTGGGGGTGATGGTTGGAAAAAAAATATTATGTGGGAGTTACTTTAAAGGTGAAAAGGTGAAAGAAAAAAAAATGAAGTAGTAGAATAGAAAAAGAAAAAAATTTTGGAAACTTCCTTGTTGTTTTGAAAAAAATAAAATAAAAAATAAAGGAAGGAATAATAAGAGTTGTGAATAAATGGAAGACTAGTTGGTGAAATGAAAAATGAAGAAAAGGGTGGAAAAGTTTCAAAGGAAGTGTGCTTTTATTGTTGAAAATTATAGTGCTTAGGGAGATTTTGAGTCACTTTTACTCAAATTGTGCCCTACCTTAACCAAAAGTCTACATTACAACCCTTTAAGTCATAATTGATTTTGAACCAAGTGTGTCTATATTAGTGGAGAAATACATGAAGGGCAAGCTTATGGTATTACTTGTGTGCATTTGAACATCTTTGTGTGAGAGAGAGTTAATTCTTTCCATTTGATATCCCACTTGTGTTTTAAATTGCATTTTATGAGTTGGGATTCTCTTTTGATTGTGAGGGCACATGAGAATTTGAGTTGTGAATTTGTTCCATTTTCCAATTGAGAGGAATGAACAAAAGAAAATTGTTTTGTGATAATGAGGCAAATTTTGAAGCTATAGTGTCATGACTTGATTACTACTTTGATTAACTTGGTGTTTGAGCACTTGAAATGAAAAATGAAGTTTTTGAGAAGAAGTTTATGATTCATATGTTTTGGATTAATTGTTAGTACCAATCAAAGTCATGTTTCTGTGCTTAAAGTGGACCTTTTTGACTTGATATAATATTGATGCACTATTGAGTTGAGCCCTTTGAAGGGAATTGTAAGTTTTGATTTGCTTGAGGACAAGCAGAGGCTTAAGTTTGAGAGTTTGATAAGTTGGCATTTTAACAACTTATCTCTTCTTTAAGCTTAGACTTTTCTATGTTTGATTGAGAAAATAGTGCATTTAATGTTGTTTACTTCCATTTTACAGGTTTTATGTGATTTAGAAGTAATCAAAAGAAACCAAGCGAAAAAAAAGAAGTCAAAAAGAGGCCAAATTGAAGAAATGAAAAAAAATTGCCAGAAGTGCAAAAACGGGATAGATTTGCAAAACTGAAATTTTGGGGTTTATTTTGTCATATTTTGACTTGGAAAAATGGGGGTACTACAAAAGCAATACTTGAAGACATTATTTTCATTTTTGGCCATTTACAAGTCTTGGAGAGCTAGGTTCTAATACCCACACTTGGGGATTGAAGATTTGAAGACTTTGATGAGAAAATTCTTACTCTTTTACTCATTTCTTCAATTCCTTGCTATGTATTGAATATCTAAGTGTGTAGTACTCCATTCCATTATTTGAATCTTGTTTATAGAAATATACATTATTAAAATTTTGAATTGAAACTCTTGTTATGCTTTTGTATTAAATGATTTTTATTTCTAATGAAGTGAGTCTTTGTTTCTTTAGTTAGAGCCTGTTTGGATGGGCTTAAAAAAAGCGGCTTATAAGCTGAAAACAACTCATAAGCTGCTTTAGATAAGCTAAGCCAAACAGACCTAATTATATTTTTGGGCTTATTTTAAGCACAAATGGCTTATAATCTGGTCAGCCAAACACTCAAAAAAGCTGAAAACAGCTATAAGCTGTTTTCAACAACTTATAAGCCAATCCAAGCGGGCTCTTAATCTTGTTCTTTAATGTTTCTTAAGGGATTAGCTAACCCTAAGACCCGGCCATTTACTTCAATTTAAGCTCGGGAGAGGAAGATAAGGTTGGGAAAGATTAATTAACAAGCATTTGGGGCTTTAAACCCCATATAATAACTTGAGCTAGGAATAGGAAAGTTAACTTGAGATCCAATTGGCAGTGCTTAATATCACACTCTAAAGCTTAGAAAAGTTTAGAGTAAAATTCATTGATTTGGTTGGAAGAATTTCAATGAGATTTTAGAAACCATTATCTATTAACATAAACTCACTCTTAGTTGTAAAATCGTGAAATACATTGGATCGTTACTTGAGCATAATTTCCTTTGTATCCATATTTGTGGCCATTGATCATTTTACCCGCTTTCTAGTTAGTTTTATCTTTGGTAGTTGTTAAACAAAAAAATCAAATATTGAAAAAGTGTTTGACTTAGGTTAGTTGGTGATAATTCCTTACTTGTTTAAATCGCCTTTATATTATTTTCTGTAGATTCGACCTCGACTCATAGTTGGATAAATTATATTGCGACGACCGTGTGCACTTTCTCTTTGAGGAGTGGATTTGGACGTTATCACATCCCATGAAATAAACTTAGCTGAAATATAGCCAGTACGATTTCTCGTGCATGAAATGTACACATCGCTGAATACTAGCTCACTCCCTTCCTTCAGTTCCAACTCTACTAGAAGAGGTATGATCCTATTTATCTTTCTTCATTGGTGTGATTTTATTTGAGATAACAATTTACAAATGTAGGATCCTTGGAGTAAACAAACAACATAAGAAAACAGTTAGAATCTTGCATTCACACCTTGTTGTATCAAACTACTTTGACTGTCAAATGCAGCAGATCCTACCCCCACATTCCAACCCCCCTATAAACACCACCTCACTCCCCTCCTTCACCACCAACACTAATTTTCACTTACTTTAAACTATTTACTACTACAATGTCTGATCATGCAAGCTCCTCCAATGATGCTGGACTAATAGCAAAGAGACCATTCCCACAAGAGCATTTCTATTGCCACACTCCACTGAATCCAGAAGAGGATATGTATATGTACAAGTACTATTCGTTTTTTTTTTTGTTTGTTTGTTTGTTTTTCTTTTATTTTTTATATCTGATGTATTTTTGCTAATGTTGTGTAATTTTGACAGGTCACTTGCATTCTGCAAGGTTGAATGCAGCCAAAATCAAATCAACGAGGACAAAGCGAACAAAAGGCCGGACTGCCCCTTTTAGCTTAGTTGTTTGTTGTCTGAGAACTTAGCACATGGTGTTAATAAGAAGTGCACATCCTAGTTTCTAGTGTTGTAATAGTAGTTATTATTGAATGTTGTTCGCAGGTCAGACTACTGGGACTATGTCCAGTAGCAAGACCATTTCTGTGTATGTTTTGAAGTTTGGTAATAAAAGATGTTTACCAAAATAAGAAAACTGTTAGTTGCTTCTAGTCTAAGATGTTGATGTGTTTTTGTAGAACTGTGCATTAGCAGAAAGATAAAGAACCATTAAAAGAACTCAACTTGAAAGATAAAGAAGCACTAAAAGAACTCAACTTTAGGAACAATACTTGTGAGAGAAAATTTTGGCCAAAGCATATTGTTTATCCAAAGAACAAGGACAGTGTGGAATATGCTTTGACATGGATAATTTACCAACTGAATTTGGAGGAAAAGCAATATGCAGGGTCTGATAATTTTTTGCTTTGTGATCCAATTGAATTTGGAGCATTGTTGGATGATGTGCTAGTTAGCTAAAACTAAGTAAAAGAAAAAGAATAGGAGCTGAGTTTCCATGAAATGAAGCTTCTAACTACCTTGTCCCAAATTCTGGTTAAGTCTATATAATTGAGCTGGCATCCACGTGGCAGTTCATTAAACAGGTGGCACACACACGTGGCTCCTAACTAATTACCCCCAATTCCTAATTGGTAAACCTAACTTTCTTCACATACGAATTTCAGAAAACAGGAGCATTTTTGGGTATGTTTGATTAAAGTGTTGAACTTTCCGTATAGGTAAATGTGTTGAACATGTTCTTTAATTCCATAGAATGATATGATATTAGCTGTTGATTAAGTAAATGTAATGGTGTCGATCCAAATTAAAACGATAATCAAACAGAAATAAGACCAATAGCTTTTTTGGGACAATATTCTTTATATTTATAAAACTGCAAAATGGAACTTAAACAATAGATCTGAAAATGCTGAATTAAACTATACTACTGGATAGAATTGATTCGCCATAACAAAGATAATCTGTAAAATTGAAGAAGAAGGAAGGATTGGAAGAAGAAGAAGAAGGAAGAAATCTCGAGAGAGAGAGAAGAAGAGAAATGAGGAAGAAGAACCTGATTTTCATTAATGCCTCTGCCTAGTGAGTTTGTTAGGCTTTATAGCAAAACTTGTCCAGCTGGCAGTATCTGAGCCCTCAAAGCTCATTAATTGAATTCTAATTGTGGCTGTTGATTTAAGTGTTAGATATTTCCCTCGCGTTATTTCTAGCTTCGAACTCACTTGGCTGCGTTTCTTTTATTGCCATTTCTCAGGTCACGACATACCCTTCCTCTTCAAATAATCCTTGACCTCAAGGATGATCTCGAAAATATGAAAAATTGGAAATTTGAAACCACCAGGATCAAATGGGAATTGATGTGAAAGACCACTAAATGGAACACTAATGTCTCCTGCTATTTGAGAACCATAAGTAGCTTCCTTTATCTGCAGCTTTTGCTCCTTAGGGACCATATAGCCATTCACCTGTAACCTGGGAGGTGCCTTTTGCAGATGACTATCCTCTGAAGTAGGTAGGCGAGGCTCTTTATAGAAGCTCAATGAAAATGTAGCAATTTTTAGAGGATCAAAATTGTTACCAGAGAAGAAATTAGACTTTACCAAAGGCAAGCTACCACCAGGGTCATATAGAAACTGTAAGGACTCTTTGTTACTTGTAGATCGAACATAACTTCCTTCCACATAAAGAATAGCAGATTCTTTGTCCAATACAAGAAGGAAATACCAGCAAATGGATCTTGTTTGCCTTTGCAATTCATGCTCACGTACCGGTTGCACTTCAAATTTCTGGTAACTGAACCCTGAGTGTCCAGCTGCTAAGTCATTCTTGATCCCCACATGATCGGTTAGGACAGTGATCATTTTATCTTTCTCAAAATGCAATAAGTACACCATAGGGCTAGACTCATTAAAACCAAGTCCTTGTTCTTTGACAGCAAACAACAAACATATTGAAGGTTTGTAGTCCTCAGTTGTTTTCTTCCCCAACGATGACTTAATGAACCTCGGGAGATGTTTTAATCCTTTTCTCAAAGCAAGCTCTGTCCAGCCATCAACATAAGCAGAAATGGAAACACCAGTCCATTCTTGTGTAGCAACTGCAGTGACTGGTGCAATATCTTCCGTCAGGCCACTGAAATTACTATGCAATAAAATGATATTTGCGACTGAAAATACCATGTTGATTCCACAATAGTGAAGACTCGGAAAGCATGCTCTCTTTCTCCAGTTTACACCAGGGTCTAATGCTACCGCGGTTGTTAAATTCATCTTTTGTGCTTGAGGGTCGTCTAAGCTAAAGTCATGTTTCTCGACAATCAGACTTAAAGCCTGCACATGTCCACTACATATCCCTGGACTGAAGTTCAGTGTTGCGGTATTAAGTAGCGCAGCTCTCACCTTAGTGTATCCAGAGACTTTGATCAAGTACAACAGTAATTTGATGTGGTATTTCAAAAAACTTGACTACATAGCTCATCTCTTTATTTTCACAGTAAACACCAAGCAGCAAATTACTAGAGGTGCTAGTACACACATTTGAACCAAGGTCACATGGAAAATGAAACAAATCATGCAGCAAAATAAGAGCAGGAATGCATATTTCAGTAGCTCCACATAAAGCATCCATCATCCTTTTAACAAAATTTTGAGATTCAACAATGCCTCCATCTTTAATCACAAGGTCAGGAACTTGCTTACCCCACAATTTAGCTACTATTTCATAAGAAGAAATACTATTTTTAAACATACTTATGCTGATACCATCGATTATATGGTCATTATGTATACCTGGATCAAATGGGAGATCTAAAAAGTTGAGATAAACAACAAACTTTGAGAAGGCATAAGCATAAAGCTGCAAATTCACGCTCCAATCCTCCAGGTAAAATCCAAAAGCAGTTAAGGCATGCTTCTTATAGAGCTGCTCTATGTCTTTCATGACCGGATTACTATGATCTAGACCCTCAATAGTCTCAAAGCCAGTGATGTGTTTATTGGAGCCAATAACAGGGAGATTTGCATACCTCTCTGTCAATTTATTGAACAACTTACAAGCACCATCCCTATGCTCATCATCCATAAAAAATTCAACCAGATATGTTTCTACAATAACATGTGTATCACTCTGGTTCTTCATAGAGAGTGCATTTAAGAACATATCTTCCAAAACTTCAGCACTCTCTATAAGGATGAAATCTAAACAACAAGTCTCAAGGTCAAACTTACCATTTTGGAAGCACTGCAAACATAAGTCAAAACCTTCATGTTTTCGACTATGATACCCCTTCCTCGAGCAATCAACAACACAAAAGCTGCATTGGTCTTTGATGACTCGTGAAATTACGCGATATTCGATGCTAATTCCTTAAGTTTTTGCGACTCTTTAAGCACTTTTGTTGTTACTTTTTGTGTTTTTATGTTGTTTTGTAGGAAAAGATGCCCGGAGAGCATAAAAGAGCAAAATGGATCAAAATGGACCAAAATGGAACAAAATAGAGCAAAACAAGCCAAGTAGCTGAAATGAGTGATCGGAAGAAAAGACTTGAGGACATTTTTGATAACGTCCAAATACACTCCTCAAAGAGAAAGTGTACACGGTCATATGCAATATATTTACCCAACTATGAGTCGGGGTCGATCCCACAGGGAACAATGTGCTAGGCGATTAAGAAAGTAAGGAACTTTCACCAACTACGCTAAAGCCAAACGATAGATAATATTTTGGTTTTTGTTTGAGAAAATTATAACTAATGCGGAAATGTAAACTAACCTAGAAAGCGAGTAAAATGATCAATGGCCACAAGCATGGATAATAGGAGATTACACTCAAGTAACGATCCAACGTATTTTACGATTTTACAACTAAGAGCGGATTTGTGTTGATAGATAATGATATCTAAAATCTCATTGAAAGTCTTCCAACCAAATCAATGAATTTCACTCTAAGCTTTTCCAAGCCTTAGAGTGTGATATTAGGTACAATCAATTTAACCTCAAGTAACTATCCTCTTCCGAGCTCAAGTTATTAGATGAGTTTAATGACCCAAATTCTTGTTAATTAATCTTTCCCAACCTAGATTTCCTCTTCCAAGCTCAATCTAAGTAAATGGGTGAGTCCTAGGGTTAGCTAATCCCTTTGGAAACATTCAAGAACGAGATTAATTAAATCAACAAAGACCCACTTCAGTAGCAATAAGAATAATTCAATACATAAGCATAACAAGAGTTTCAAACCAAACTTTAATCAAGAATACTTTCATAAACGAGATTCAAGTTATGGAATAGAAAGCTACACACTTAGATATACAATACAAAGCAAGAAATTGAAGAAATGAATTAAAGGTTTAAGAAATACTCAACCAACTCTTCAAATCTTCAACCCCAAAGTGTGGTGTAAAAACTAGTCTCCAAACTTGATGAAACACTGCCAAAGATCCTCTATTACAAACCCTAAAAGAGTATTTATATCATTCCAAAAACGGGAACAAAATTTGGCCAAAAATACCCTCATGCACAACATGCTGCACCACATGCTATTAGCATGTTCAACATGCTAATCGCATGTGGTGCCAAAACCGTAGCATGTGGTGACAATTTTCTCTGTCACCACATGCTACTCGCATGTTGCACATGCTGCGCCATATGCTATACTCTGCGTGTAGCATATGGTGCCAGAAAGTATGAATTTGTTCTATTTTTGCTCTATTTTGCTCCGTTTTGCTCTCCGGGCATCTTTTCCTACAAAACAACATAAAAACACAAAAAGTAACAACAAAAGTGCTTAAGGAGTCACAAAAGCTTAAGGAATTAGCGTCGAATATCGCGTAATTTCACGACTCATCAGTCTTCATACGTTGATTCTTTAGACTTCACCAGATAGTCGCTCAATTTCCTTTCAGAATTCTGCCCCGTGTCGAACCAAGTAGAAATATGTGCAAGCTCCACCTAGGACCAAGCTAGCAAAAGGATCCATAACCATAGGTGCAAACTGACTGACTTGTTGGTCGTTATTTCGGTGAGGACTCTTAGCAAACACCTGTGCCTCCCCTACTTTCTCAGTTTCCAAATCAGAGTTCATCCTAGAGGTAAGGGCTGTTGCATCCGAAAGCTCTTCAGAATCAACAAACGAACTCTCAGCAAATGTAACTAGCTTGATTCCACTAGGTGCAAGATGATCATGTCCAACAAGACGGACAACGGAGACTTCATAACTTGCATAATGACAAGACATAGCAGGTTCATCCCTCTGGGAAATTTCGTCAAACACCTTATCTTAGACTAGTGCGCAATTGTCTCTTCCAGTTAAACTAGAGTGGGAATTAAAGCACACACCCGATATAGACGTCACACTCACAATCGAGGCTGTGCACACAACATACCATTTCTGATACATATGTCGCACTCACAATGGATGCTGCCGTACACACCATCCAGTTTCATCATAGTTCAGATTTGGAACTGGAGCAGACCTCCTTTCTAGTGTAGTCAGTCGATTAAGAATCAGTTCTAGAGTTCCTTGAATGTCAGCCTGAGTTTCATTGATCTCCCTGCAGCTCGTAGTCAGTCCTTCTAACATTTCATCATGTCTGGCAAGTTTATCGTCCATAGTTGCTTCTCACGCACGGGTCGCAGAATCCAAGGCTCTAATACTAATTGTAATGGTGTCGATCCAAATTAAAACAACAATCAAACAGAAATAAGAACAATAGCTTTTTTGGGACAATTTTCTTTATATTTATAAAACTGCAAAATGGAACTTAAACAATAGATCTGAAAATGCTGAATTAAACTATACTACTGGATAGAATTGATTCGCCGTAACCAAGATAATCTGTAGAATTGAAGAAGAAGGAAGGATTAGAAGAAGAAGAAGAAGAAGAAGGAAGAAATCTCGAGAGAGAGAGAGGGAAGAAGAGAAATGAGGAAGAAGAAACTGATTTTCATTAATGCCTTGCCTAGTGAGTTTGTTAGGCTTTATAACAAAACTTGTTCAGCTGGCAGTATCTGAGCCCTCAAGCTCATTAATTGAATTCTAATCGTGGCCGTTGATTTAAGTGTTAGATATTTCCCTGACGTTATTTCTAGATTCGAACTCACTTGGCTGCGTTTCTTTTATTGCCATTTCTCAGGTCATGACAGTAAACTTCTTTATTAATTACTTCTTCATTTTGTTTCACTGTTCGATTTTTCCATCTTTCTTAATGTTGACTACTGCTGTATTAAACAGGATTCGACCACTATATTTGCTCTTATTTTTATGCCTAGTCAGATTATTTCACATTGCAAGTGGTACATTCAATGTCACTTGTCATAGTGTTTTGTAATAATCAGTCATACAAATTACAATAGTGCAGAAGCTCACCTCTTTTGTCTAAAGATTCCCAATGCAAGGGTAACTTGCATTAAGTGAAAAATAGCATCTCTAACACCAGTGTTTTGCATAGATGCTCATAATAATGCCTTATTTTAGTCTTTAAAACCAGTGTTTTGCATAGCTGCTCATAATAATGCTCATAAAAATGCCTTATTTTAGTCTCTAAAACCAGTCTTCTGCATAGGTGCTCATAATAATGCCTTATTTTAGGCTCTAAAACACGTGCATCTCGGGCGTCCCACCATGTAAGTTCATTAAATTGATAATAGAATATGTGGGGTATAAAATAATTTTGTTTAATCCTAACACTACATAAATATGGATAAACTTTTCTTTTATTTAACATTAGCCTTGTTAGAAGATTTTGAGAATGATGTCTTTGTCATTCGATTGTTTTATTTTGGGATTGTTATCCTACATTAAACGTGGTACAAAAATAGTATTTCCTTGGATCAAAAAGCGTGTCTACCTAGTCATTTACGCATCTTTTAAAAAAATATTAACTCCTAGGTAAAAATAGGCAATTTGACTAAATTACCCCTAATTTAATAGGTATTGAGATTCGGTCACTTAACACTTAATAAGGACAAATCTGGAAAAATAAGATTAACTCTTTTTGAACAAAAAAATAAAGGCTAAGTGAACACTCTTTTTTAACCAGAGGGAGTACTATCCATTTTGTGGTATAACCAATCTGATTATTACTTATACCAAAACTATAAATTACCTCATAAAATTATGCTGGAATTTTAATTCTGAGAATAAATAATTTTCGAATTTACTAAATACTTACTATGATTTAGAACCCATGCCTTAATTGATTTAAAGTAATACAGTTTAAGTGTTGGAACTGATTTAATGACTAAACTTTGACGTGTTTGGATAAAACTGCAATCATGTTTTGCCTATTACCCCACAAAGTCACTCAAATTGTATTTCTCCCACCGGAAACAAGCTTAACCACCTAATTGTTAGTCATCTAACCGGAAGATAATTTTCTCCAATGCCCAGGTTATATGGAAATCTTTCTAACTTTCACCTAATTGTTAGTCAATGCTTGAACAGATACTTCTAAATTCTCTTGGTCAACACTGGGGACCCTGCATGCTGCTGACCAGTGGTGAATGTTCAGATATCGGGTTCATTCGAACATAGTACTTTTAACGTCCAAATTTATGTATAAGAAATTCAATAAAATTGCAACATATAACATGTCTAAACGCATAGTTTTAAAAACGCAATGAATTCAATACTAAAAACAACAATAATATTAAAACAAAAAGATCTGGCTGCAAACCAGAACAGACTGCTTACTAAGATGAGGTTAAGGAGATTGAACATTCAAATGGATGAGCCTAATTGTTGTTTGTGTGATGAGGGAGTGGGAGAAACAATACATCATTTGTGTTGCTGCTTGCAACTGGATATCAAGATTGAGGGCCTTATTGGGAGCATGGTTTGGTATTCCTATTCAATGCAAGGGAGTACATGATACTATAATCTGGATCAAAAATAGGCATTGGAGATTATTCAAGAAGGAGATAGTAGCTGTTGTGTGGGGGGGCCATGGTATACTACACCTAGCAAGCAAGGAATTGGAAGCTATTCAAACAATTAAATGTAATATCAGTTTTATAGTAGTTCAGATAAAAAATGAAATTAGAGAGAGATTAGTTATGATGCAAAGTTCAAAGAAAGCTCAAAAATGTCATGGGCTAATACAGGAAATATGTGCTTAGGCTTGTTGTTTCAGTTCTAGAGATCTGGCCGCTAGAACACCCTTCCTAGAAGGTGATTCAATGGTCAAGAGGCTCTTTAGGTTATAATTATTTGGTTTGTCTATGGTAATATTTCACATTTTATTACCAAAAAAAAAAAAACCAATAAAAATATATTGAACTGACAAAATTTAAATCATGAATCCGCCTCTGCTACTGACATACCATTATTATCATATGATCAGGCCACCAACCTTGAGATGTAACCACTACAAATAGTAATCAAAGCTATAGCCACAAGACTATCTCTTGAATCCCATAACCCTTTCAAAAAGAATTAAGCAATGAGAGTTGTGTTGGAAGCTGAACAACTCCATACTTTCAGAGACAGAAAAAGTAGCAAACGAGCTTGCCTAATGAACAAATGGAGAGAGTTGTTCGTGAACAGCTCCACTCAAGAACTCAATCGAGTTCTAAACTTGATAGAGAGAGAGAAAGAGGAGGATTGTATTGAACTTCATTTGATCTCAAATATTAATTACAAAGGCTGAGACTCAAGGCCACTCAGCTATATAGGAGGGGGAAGTTAGTTACGTTATAACTAAATTCTGGGCTACTCAGTATCCCTGCACATATGCAGCTCACTATTAGGAAAGAAGAAGGTTACAATTGATTCGCAAGAAAACGAAGGAACAGACGGCCCAAAATTGTGAGATTTGGCAATAGTAAATATGATCAAAGAGCATGAGGTTTGACAGCATAAGAATTGAACTTTTTTTTTTTGAAAAAAGCTCATAAATACCCTCCTTCTCCTTTTATCTAAAAATACCTTTAAGGTTTGTTTTTTGCTAAAAAATACCCCTCAAACTAACAGATCAAGTTTGACTCTGTTAAAAGGCCACGTGTCATTTTTTAATTAGCCCATTTTTTTTAATTTCAGAATAATTAAAACCCACCCATTTTTTAAAACCCAAACCCACCCTGACCCGTTTTCACTCTAAATTAAGCATGGTACAATCTTTTCGGATATTTTAACACAAACATTCACAAGAACTTTTGGCTGTAAATTGGTCCGAAATCAGTCTGTAATCATATATGTGCGATTGAGCTAAGCTTCGAGAAGACACTAAATTTTCAGATATTTTAACACAAAACAAAAATCTTTGTGATAAAATGGAGGATTTTGAGGAGTTATCAAATAGACGACTTTGAATATGGTGATTGACATTTGAAATGGATAATTAGTGGGGGAGTGACAGTAATACATATGGTGTTGGTGATGAATGAAGAAGAAAAAGAAGCAACAGTGACCAAGTGCGTACTGCAACTGATGGACAAATATCAAATCTTTAAGCAAACTTGAATGGAGGATTTTGAAAAAATAAAAGCAGTATAAAGAAGAGGAAGAAAGAAATTATATTGAATGGAGAAGAAGAGACTCAAAGTAGCAGCTTCAGAAGTGAAAACGGGTCAGGGTGGGGTTGGGTTTTAAAAAACGGGTGAGTTTTAATTATTCTAAATTTTATTTTTAAAAAATGGGCCAATTAGAAAATGACACGTGGCTTTTTAATAGAGCCAAACTTGATCTGTTAGTTTGAGGGGTATTTTTGAGCCAAAAATAAATTTTAAGAGTATTTTTAGACCCAAAGGTGGAAGGAGGGTATTTATGAGCCTTTGGGTATTTGTGAGCCTTTTCCGTTTTTTTTTTTGTAGGGGGGAGGAGTGTGACTTTTTTGGATTCACAATGTGTAAACCCTCTAAAAGAGGTAAACCGCACTTTAACAAAATGCTCTCTTCTAAAGCTACTACTGAGTAAATTTTTCTTTAACAAAAGGTTGTCTCTTTTGAAAGTTCGAACCTGAACTTCTCCTTTGTGATAGGCGAGAAGGAACTGAAATGAAATTGAAGTGTATTGCAAGTGTAAAAAGTACCATTGTGGACTTTAAAGCTCAGAGTTTAGGAGAAGAGGAAAGTCAGTACTTGATGAATTATGACGTTTCATAGTTTTGATGATCGACATATACACCAGGGATCAGGTCCTTGATCAGGTTCCTGGGCACTGTACGAACGCGACAACTATAAAGCTGTGGCACTGTTCCGACTTGCAGAGCCACAGCGGAACAGACGGATCATTGCAACGTCTCTATCTATATTACACGCCACTCACATGATCCTCACATGCTCTCATTGGTTCCCTATATAAACAACATGTCGGCATTTGTTTGACCTATCACTTGAAATTATATTCTTCTCATTTGTCGAAAAGAGCAGCCGCCACTATTTTCTGTAAGCTTTCAAGATCAAGACTAAATAACTCCAAGGACCAGATCCCAAAACTAAAGATGTCTTAAGTCCTAGGTTGTTTTAGTCTTTGTCGTTTGGTCTAAACATTATAAACCTACACTTCTTTTAAGAAGGGCTTTTGTAGGTATTTGGTTTATTGAGCTTTTTGTGTGAACGCCTGACTATAGTTAGTTATGGTGAGTTGAAGTTCAGCTAGAGATAGTTGAGTTAGTTGATTCTTGGCTAGAGTTAGTCAAGAGAGTGCTTGCAATAGAGTTATTGTAAGGGAAGGGATTAGTGGGCTAATTCCTTGGTTGCAAAAGGCTTGTAATCTGAAAACATTACTCAGCTAGTGAAATTGGAAATCCTACTGGTGTAGATCGTGATTTTTAATCCCTTGAGCAAGGAGTTTTCCACGTAAACAGTGTCTTGTTTACTTTCTGTTTTTTGCCTGAGGAAACAGATAAGGTACCTGGTCCCTTATCTGTTTTGGTGGACTCTTAGTTTCTATCAGTACTGCCACTAAACTTCCTTGTATTTCAAGTGTAATCATAAGAATGTAAGCTTATAATAACAAGAATAATTAGGCTCAACTACATACTAATAGGAATTAGGGACCAATTACACATTCCCTATATTCATTCTGTGCTATTTGAATCATTTTAAGCTAGGCAACCAAAGGGAACTGCAATAGAGGTTTAGTAATGCAAACGAAGGCAATATACTATACATTCAAAACTTCTAATTAGTAGTATTCTATAGTTGTTTCCAGCTTATTGCAAGAATAATGCATTTGTACTAGTCCAAGCATCACTCAATACAACCATGTAGAAGAATCATGATTTTTGCTATCCACGGCTCTTAAACCAAGCAACGGGATTTCAAGATTATCTTACTAGCTACCTGTTATAACTTTTATACATCTTGAGGAGTATACCAAATCTACTAAAATGATGTCCTCAGAGCCGCATGAGCCAGCATGAAGAAGGCCTTTCACCTCTTCCAGGTATTATCGTAGCGTCCCATTCCAATTTCCAAGCATATATCCATGTAATCATTAGCTTGTATCTTCAAAGAAGGAATCCGGTATTTCTGGAGGAGAAGACAATGTTGACACACATTTGAACTGTTACAGGAAAATCATATAGTGTTCACATTAGATAGCTAAATTATGCCGGTGTTTACAACAAAATCACCAATTATCAAACACAGATTGATATCTTATGCTGCTAGTATTTGTCTCTAACAGCAGCCAAAGTGCTTCCTCTTCTACATAATTGCAAGTCATGTATGATAAGAATACAATCATTAAGATCTGCTGCCGTATATCCTGAGCAACGATGAAGGGCAAGCTCTGTAAAATGAATAGAGCTAATTCAGCTCTTCTATATGTCAATGAACATACATAGTAAATATTGAAACAAAATCCTCAACCAAGGATGCGACTTTGGATGTAATGTGAACCTTGACAGGAATCTCACAACAGCAGCTACCAAAAAAGGCAAGAATTTCACACAGTTGTAATCCAATAAAACTTAACTCTGCTAGGTAGTGGCCTAGAAACTCTTAAGTGCGAATCGGGGTTCTACAAAAAGTAGGGAAAATAATTAAATAAGCAAACATTTAACAGAAACAAAGTTAAATTGAAAATCATAATGTTTATGTCATATTTGGACTTACTTTGTTATTTTCTTGGGCAACCCTGGTAAATCTTCTGAGAAATGTTTTGGTTGTTGGACTACCCATTTCAAATTTGAGATTGTAGCACACTAGCCTCCATGTTCACCACATATTTCTTTGTATATGTATTGGCTGTAATGTAACAAAAATCCTTGATATGTGGAGGTTTAATTTCCTCATACATCCTGATCATAATCAACAGATTATATTAGATTCACAACCAAAATTATGCAGAAAACACATTCCCCGGGGGTGGGTGGATATAACCAATTCTTGGCTCAAATACATACGCATTGAAGAAACACCTAAAAGCTGAAGTTTTTGCCTAGGGATAACATTCCCGGATAAGAATCTGTCGATGTAGGAAACATCATTGAAAATTCAAAATCCTCCAACTGTGGCCAGAAAGACCCAAACTGTTACACAACAGAGGGAAGTGTCTACAGCCCAATCCAACTGATAAAATTTTGCGGCTTCCTTTACTTTTACTTAAATTTTATGTGAACCTCAAACTTAAAAAAATGTAGTAACTGATAGTTGTTGGCAATGAATTTGTTTAAGAATCATCTGCCTGAAAGCATAAATTGGTAAGCCATCATCAAGCCTTCTACGTTCTCTCATCATCAAATAATGAATTCTATTCCAATCAATCTCTTCCTCAAAACTAAAAACTCTAAAACCCTCATTCTCCAAACCCTCCAAATAATGAATAATACATGTAATCCTGTTCTTGAATTCACTAAAATTCAATGATGTCAAATCCTTCTTTGCTTCAATACCTTTTTTTTTCTTCAACAACTCCCCATATGGAATTTTTAGTTTATGGGGAGTTGTGAAGAAAAAAAAGGTATTGATATGGGGAGTTGTTAAGAAAAAAAAGGTATTGAAGCAGAGAAGGATTTAGTATCATTGAGAATTAGTGAATTCAAGAACGGGATTTAATGTATTATTCATTATTTGGAGGGTTTGGAGAATGAGGGTTTTAGAGTTTTTAGTTTTGGTGAAGAGATTGATTCGAGTAAAATTCATTATTTGATGGAGAGAGAACGTAGAAGGCTTGATGATGGCTTACCAATTTATGCTTTCAGGCAGATGATTCTTAAGCAAATTCATTGCGAACAAGAAACTATTACTTACTATATTTTTTATAAGCCTGAGGTTCACATAAAATTCAAGTGAAAGTAAAGGAAGCCGCAAAACTTTATCAACTGAAACTTGACTATGAAGAGGCACTTCCCTCTGCTGTGTAACAGTATGTGTCTGAAAGAAGCTTGTATTCCTCTGCAACTTCCACCAGACAGTCCACCAAAACTCCTCTCATGTTTGCACTCACATCCTTCTGAATTTTCTCAAGGTAATCAGGTAATGGCCTTCTCTTTGTCTCAATCTGATTTGAAAAACCATAGAGTTAGTCAAAAGCTCAAAATCCCAAATAGCAAAACTTGTTAAAGTACTGCACACAAACACAAACAATTTTACATGGCTGGAAATGAAGATTTCATCATTCAATGATATTAACCAGAACCCACATGCCAAAATTCAATCTTTAGTGTTCCATTTGCAAAATCATCCATAAGAAACCAAATCAGGATCTATTAGGTAAGACCCAATTAAACATCTGACGTCTTAATTACTTTTAGATAAAATTCACAAACATAAATGAAATGCAAAAGCACTTAATCATTGAGTTCTATATGATTAAAGTTAAAATTGTTAGGTCCAAGGTTTCACCTTTAATTTTGATGATAACAAAATAAACCAACACAATTATTACTAAAAGAACATTTAGATGAAGATACTATATGGAAGAGATGTATGGGATTTACTACAGAGTCAAGAAAGGAATTATTTATTAATAGTTGATTTTTATGAAATGCAATATTCTACGGACAACCCAAAATCAAAGAAGGAAGCACCAAAGATTGACTTATATTTTTATAATGAGTGATTAATTTCTTGTAGTATTTGATTCGTAAATACTAGCTAGGAAACTTACTGGTTTCTCCTCGGGGGAATCTGAGGCAGCCATGACTCGTGTCACCGGTCGTCGAGAATTCTGATGCAGAGATGAATATTATGTGTAAACTCTAGTCGTCTCTATATGATGAATTAACTTTCTTAAACACCATAATAGTGTTTATATAGGGGATAGCTCTAGGGTTTAACGTGGAGGAACATTTAATGGGCTTTTGGGCCTTCTAACACCGCTTATGGGGCCGACCCAATAATATTTTCCAACACTTCTATTGAAGCTATTAAGGAAAGAAGATCCGAAGTGGAGGCTTTCAAAGTTAAACTCAATAAATGGGTTGGATTGAATCTCTGGAATATATTCTATGTGGAAGGAAAACAGTAAAAAGAATCAATCACTTATGGAATCGAGGAAGGATTCATTTTGAAAAGCCTAAAGTTCCAATAGTAAGATCCCTACATGCTAAGGAAGCTTACATGATAGGAAGATTTCTACTTACAACAATTAAGGAAAACTGAAGATGTGTGCTGGAAAGAATAATAGACCAAGAAGATGGTGCACCCACGAAGCAAACAAGGAAATACTACAAATTAAGGAGTGAAGAAAGATTTTTACAAGACTACACCTGGAAAGTCACATCAAATAAGGAAGACTCATATATTGTCCAAGTTCAAGAGAAGGCTACAAAGTATGACCTGGTTCATATACTAATGCAATAAACTCTGGAATATCAAGAATTAGAAGGAAGGATCATTAATGGTTACAGTATCATGACTCTGCTACAACAAGGAAGGACATTTAGTGAGATATTCAAGGAACTTTGACTACACATTAGATGTCGGAAAAGATGGGAGGCTCTCCACGGTCAAGTAATTAAAAAGAAGATATCCCTCCAAAATTTAAGGAAGTAGGATCACAAAAAAGATTGAGGAACAATCTAGGAAATTCCCTTTGGGTTATGCAATAGCCAGAACAAGTTGAAAGGCTATAAATATGAGCTCTTAAAAGAGGAAAAGCATGCAGACATACATACTTTCGTCTCAACCATCCTCAAGTTCTTTGTTCTACTTTTAACAAGCATTGTAATCCTAGTAATTTAGTGTGTACTAAAAAATGAGAAGAGATAAAAATATTGTTGTATTGAGAGATAGTGTCATTGTTCGTTTCTTTGCTGAGCGAGTAAAAAATCAACCTTGTACGTCGTTCGTGAGCATGTCAAAATCAACCCTTGTTTGTTGTTGGTGAGCGAGTAAAAACCAACCTTGTAAGCATAGGCGGTGAACGCGGAAAACAATAAAGGTTGTAGTCAACTCAAATTACAAAGAGTTTAAAGAGATAGCCTCTTTGCAACCCAAGGGGACTGGATTAGGATACCACATTGAAATTCCTAGTGTCATTTATTTTATTGTTCTCATAGTCAGTGGCGGAGCCAGGATTTCCGCCGAGGGGGTTCAAAATATAAAAAGTAAACATACGAAGAAGCCTAAGGGAGTTCATCATCTACTATATATACATAAAAAATAATTTTAACCTTATAAAAACAGTATTTTTTTCCGCCGAGGGGGATCGGATGAACACCCTCGGCTATATGTGGCTCCGCCACTGCTCATACTATATATTATGCACCTTTACTATCTGTTGTAGTTTATCTGGGCCCAAAGAGTAGTCGACTAAAATTTTTACATGCCCCCTCCCCCCTCTTGTACTTCCAAAGATCTCAGTAGTTAAGTGCAAATAAATGAAGCCTAAGACAACATCCAAAATTTATTGAAAAGAGTAAAAAAGACAAACCTCCATTTGATGAAGATAATCATATGTATATTTAGCGTCTACATCAAATTCCTTCTCTTTTTCAGTAACAGACCTTTTCACCATCCTTTTAGTAGTCTGCTTAGTTTTGGGCCTCAGAGGCAAATAATCAAACACCTAATCCTCAATCTGATTGAAACCCACGTTTGACAGATCTTGAATCTCACCCAACACAAACTCTTTTCTTGTTTTGGGCGTATGTTTTTTGAGTTAAAGATTTGGGAATTGTTGTTTCATCGGGGTATATTCTCAGATTGAATTTTTAAAAGTTTGTTTTGGGTTTCCCTCCACATATGCCCGCTCTGGGAAATCGCACCCACATTGTAATAAAAAATGGTCAGGGTCTAACTATTTTGGTCCTTCAGATATACCACTTAACAGAACTAATCCTTAATGAATACAGAAAGTGGTTATTTTAGTACCCTAAAAATGACTTTCCAAGTTAAAGTCTTACATATATTAATTGGAAAAGGACCAAAATTACTCTTATTCGTTATCTTTAGTATCAAAAATACCTCTGCCATCTTAAAATCGGACCACTTCTACTCTTATTCGTTAATAGCTGAATCTTAAATCCTAATGCTTATCTGATTAGATTAATTAGTATAGTTGATCACTCATTTCCGAAATTTTTATCCCCTCTTTTAAAATTCACTTTAAGAATTTATTTAATTTTTCTTTTTCTATTTTCTCCTTCTCTCCACCCCCACACCGCCAAGCCCAAGTGAGAATCTCCGTTGATAAACGACATTTCTGCCAAAAATTCCACAAATTACTCCATCTGCGAAAAACTTCAATGTTCATTCCCCAAAAACAAATTTATCTTTATTTTTTTCTTTCTAATCCATCCTTGGACATGATTCTTCGATGAAAATCAAAGTCCCAGAGCTCAAACATGTTTTGCAATCGGTCCAATCTCAAATTCCTTTAAAAGCTTCTCATTACCATATTCCTGTTCGGGTTTTCTGGGTTCTCATTACCCGAACATACTCGGTAAACAATTACAGTGTATTTATAGGGTAGATTTTCTGTATTTATGTGCATATATTAACTTTTAAACACCTTGAATAAAAGTAAAAGACTTTTTTTTTTTTTTCGAACCCCTGAATGAAAATCCTGGATCCCCCACTGATTATGAGACATAAACAATCTAATTGAAAACATGACATAGACTTTAGGATCATGGAACTTAATGATTTTCACACGACATACTATAACATTATTTTGATTAAGAAAACATACATGAATCTATATGTTTTCTTGAATTATCTTCAACGGAAGTGATTGAATTTTCAGAGAAATTGATATATCTCCTTTGCACTGCATCTTTCTCACGTTATTTGATGGGAATAACCATGAATTACAATTGAGAGAGAACCAGTTTCTTAAGACTACTTTATAATCCAACTACACATAGAAAAGATGTATATAACTAAGTACTCTTTTCTTGATGTGTAATAATGAAGATTTAATAAGCTATTTATAGAAGGAGGATCATTGCGGAAGCACGACATAACATGACACGTGTCACACATGCAGAGCTTCCTTTATGCATGGGCGACAAGTGTCAAAGGCTAGTGACACCTTACCATGCATGCTTGACAACTTGTTAACCATGCAGAATCTTTTATGCATGCGACAAGCGTCAACCATGCCAACTAACAATACCAGGAATGTGTGACATCTATCACCCCTGCGTGGCTCATATCGTGCTTACTCATCACATGTGCTGACAATTCCTTCATATTCCATCACCATCCAAGTATAGACTTGAGTTCAAAATCGAGTCCTCGCAATTAAATGATACATTCTATTGAGAATTACTTACCATTTTAATTTCTCTCCATAATTACCTATTGATATTCCAATTTCTTCAACTATCCTGATTGAATCTCGCCTAACTTTCTTAAGAAAAAGAATTTTGGGGGGGGGGGGGGGGGGGGGGGGGGGGAGAGTCTTTACGTGGAGAAATAGAAGGAACATGTACCACACATGTAAAATTTGAGAAACCATAATGGCTAATCCAAGAATCCAGCCTCTAACTAATACCCATATCGTCACAAATAGTAGTCCATTTCAATCATTCAAACTTTTCCAGAAGCTGAATCAGTTTTTTCCGTATTCCATTTTAAGTGGGTTTAATTTTTTTGCCGCAATATTGCTACACTGGAAAACTTGGTTGTTAGTTCTTTGAGGTGATATATTGTTAATGGGTGCCAGAATCGTACAATGGAGGAGAGGAGGATAAAAGAGAAAAAGAAAACAGACAATTAAAGTGAATTTTGAAGGAGGAGGATTAAAATTTCGAAAAAGTGCCAAATCACCCTCAATTATACTAATTAATCTACTTAGATGAGGATTATGACGGTAGAGCTGTCAAAATAGGCTTGGCCGGTGAGGCCAGCCAAACCCAGCCCTTTATTTAAGTAGCGTTGGGCTAAAATTTCTTTGGTCCATTTACAAGTGAGGCTCAATAGCCCAGCCTCTCTCGGCCCGCTGGCCTGAAGGGTTGGGCTAAGGCTAGCCATTGAGGTCAGAAAAGAATAATAAATAAATTAATTTTAAGAAAATATAAGTTAATTATACGAAAAGATAAAAAGTGATGAAAAAAAAAGAATGTACTTACTACTAAATAGTAGATTAGAAACTAGAGTAGTTATTTTTAGTCTTAGAAATTATATTATGTTTAATTTCTTTTGGATGTGATTTGAATTAGTGATAACTACCAACGCTTTTCAACTCTATAGCACAATTTCTCAATTACAATAATTGCCGATCCAACTTACCTTTTAATCAACCAACACACACTGAAAGTATCTTCCAAGTCATCCTAAATTGGGAAGACATTTAGAGAAAGAAAAATTCAATTATTCACAGTACCATAACTGTCACGCCCCGAACCATGGCCTGGGTGTAACATGGCACTCGGTGCCTGACTGCATGTGACCGAGCGAACCACATGGCTTGCTGAACCATCATGAGGCATACATGAGCGGAAATATAACGTGACGTACATGATGAGCTTTTATAAAATATAGTAAGTCATAATATTAAACCTAAATACTTGGTTAAGTCATGAATGCGAACCATATCATAAATGAGCCAAACCGGCTACCATATGTGGAAGTCTAACATGACACTTGTCTTGTCTATGAAACCTCTAACATGAGTCTGAAAAACACGTAACATACTTGCTGGGACAAGACCCCCATCATACCTTTAGATGCAAAACTAGATAAAGAAAGATAATGCTTAAACCCCGAATGAGATGGGGCTCACCAAAAAGCTGGTACGTGCAAGTCCTAATGAGCAGAAGCGTCGTCCTGTAAATCCATACCTGCATCGTGAAATGCAGGCCCCCGGGCAATAAAAGGGGACGTCAGCACATTGAATGTACTGGTATGTAAAGCAACTGAAAGAAACAACATGGGACATGGAATAACATGATAAGAACTGAAACTGAAAACCTAGACATGAACATGAGCATAAGTACATATATATATATATATAACATAAGTAAAACATGATAAGTAGGGAGAGCATTTCATAAACCGACATATGATATCACCACGTGGATACGTGGAGTCTGGTACCTCGCCGGACCAGTAGAGCCCCCATACCTTGCCAGGGTATAAGGTGGTAACGTGCCTGATGGATCCATTCAGTGTAAAATTAAGGTATCGTCCTAACTGGGCAGAGCGATCCTTGTCCTACGGTGGCTACGCAATTTCAGGCTATCTGAGCCTTCTCGGTAATTCGTGCAACTCCCAATAACATGAACATAATATAATTGGCTAAGAAGCTCATGATTTTCGTGAATTAACTTGTACTTGTCTTGTAATCATGATTTCACGAAATAACTTGTAAACATGGTTTCATGAAATAACTTGTAAACATGGTTTCATGAAATAACGTGTAAGCATGGTTTCATGAAATAACTTGTAAATATGGTTTCATGAAATAACTTGTATTTAGTATGTATGTATCTTGTATCATAGCATGAAAGTAATTATATAATACAGTTGCATGAAAACTTGTAGACATGTAGGATATTCATGAAACAATCATTCTTAGTAAAAAACATGCATGCAAGAACCCATGGAATACAAGATATTGGTTTTCATATATTACGAACGGATTCTCAATAATCATAAAGAAATATTAAGAACTCAATGTTGGAATTATAACAATTCATACATAATATAATCATGGACATGGACCTAGGGTTATCATGAGCATGGTATTGAAACCCTAGTTTTAGTAGAGAATCATAATTTTATGGATTATGAGGCGTGGGGAAGAACAATGATGTTCCCACACGTAGATAGTAACTCTACATACCTTAGTCGCTCCAAAACTTGAATTAAAGACTTGAGCTTTGAAGAAGATTTCCAAAATCTTGAATTCTTGAACCTTGAGATGGGTTTTCTTAAAAACCCTAGTTTTGGAATGATAACTTCTTGTTTAGATTACAAGGATAGGTATTAGAATTGAGTTGGAATAATTAGAATAGGCTTACCTTGGTGTTCTTGATGATGAAAGAGGGTAGGAGGTCGTTCTAGGGCTTGAAGGAATGAAAAATAATGATTTGAACTGATATGGACGAATATATACTGTTCTGGAAAAATTAAATTTTCGGCCCAGTTAAATACTGGCCGTATTTCAAAATACGGGCCATATTTTGAAATACGGACTGCACTGCGTCTCTTCAGTAAAATGGCCATAACTCTTTGTACAGATCTCCGTTTGACCCCCATAATATACCGTTGGAAAGGTATTGCAAAGCTCTACAACTTTCATGAAGGAAGTTTTCCCAAATTCCAAATATGTTTTGAAATAAGGGCCGTATTTTGAAATACGATCCGTATTTAACCATTTGACATTCAATTGCCAAATTCCAGAATGCTCAGAAATCCTTGGTTTCAGTTTACGACTTGAATTACGGACCGTAAAATGAAATATGGTCACTATTCATAGGCGTAAACTCCCATCCTACAACGGAACAGGGAAATTCCAATTCCCACATTCTTTATCTGATTTCTAAGTCTAGGATCATGGTCAAAGCTTACGTTAAAGGTACGAGGTGTTACAAAAACGCACAAGCGCATGTATTTATAGTTAGATAGTGAAAGGAAGTTGAATAAAACTGATAATTGGGGAATATGAAGATGATGAAAATATAATTTTTTGAGGATCAAATTATACGCATTAATGTACATTCATTATCGGGGAAAGGCTTTAGTAAATGAGTGATACTCATCAGGATATAGAACGTTAGTATGGGATTGAATGTTAAATAATGAATGACATAAAGAAGGTGTATTTGATTACTTCCCCACCCACCCCTCCCCCCCTTCCAATTTTTTGGACATCGAATAAGGGGGAAAAATGCAAAAAGTGAGGAAAAAAGATAAATAGAAATTGTGGCCATAGAGATTGATACCAAATGATAACGAATTGATTTGGGGATGAAGCCAAATCAATTCAAACGCGGAAAATTAAAGGATAAGAAGAAAAGGGATGAGAAATAGAGAGATAGATATTTGACTCGAATGGGGGAACCCTATAGACAAATCTAGGAGCCTGTTTGGATGGGCTTATGCCTATAAGCTGCAAATAACTTATAAGCTAAAAAAAATAAGTTGGGGTAGTCTAACTTATTTTTTTTTGGCTTATAAGTTATTTTCAGCTTATAAGCTGCTTTAGATAAGCTAAGTCAAATAGGCCCAATTATTTTTTGAGCTTATTTTAAGCACAAAATGACTTTAAGCTGGCCAGCCAAACACTCAAAAAAGCTAAAAATAGCTTATAAGCAACTTATAAGCTAATCCAAACGAGCTCCTATTGTAACACCCCTCATCTTGGAACTAAGTCTAAGCTCATATCATTAAGGTTCTAGTGGGTTGATAGGCCTATTTCGGGCAGCGATAACTCCTTGATCCGTTGTAAATCTGGAAGGACTTCCTTGGTGAAAGTTGTAGCCCTATTAACTAGATTTCCAACGGTATATCATGGGGATTAAACGGACATCTGTGCAAAGAGTTATGCCCATTTGACTGAAGCCTGTTCGCTGGAAAATTCGTCTACGTTACGGTGACGTTACGGACCGTAACTCGTGTTACGGGCCGTAACAGTGAGCCGTAACACAGACGAAATTTCCAGAACCTCACTGGAAATTTCGTTCACGATACGGTCCCAAGATACGGTCCGTCCCTTGTGTTACGGGTCGTACCTTGTGTTACGGACCGTAACAGTGTACCGTAACACAGGGAGAATTTCTAGAAAACTTTCTGGAAATTTTCGACAAGGTACGACGCCACGTTACGGTCCGTTCCTTGTGTTACGGGACCGTAACATGGGCGTGTTTTGGTCCGCAGTTGAGTTTCGGGTCACCTGACTTCGGGAGGCCATAACCCCATCGTAAGTTGAGAATTTGGGAAAACTCAAAGAATGAAAGTTGTAGATAATTGAAATACCTTTCCAACCATAGGGTGTGGGTTCACAGGCGACGTCGGGATAGGGAGATATGGACGTTTTAAGACAGAATAGTCCCGACCCGTTTTCAAGTTGGGTCAACCCATTTTCCCCTTGGTATATATAGAAAATAAAACCCTAGCAGCCCACTTTTTCTCCAAAATTCAGATTTTAGAGAGAGGAAGTGAGAGAGAAGGGAATCTAGAGAGAAGAAGGAGAAAATCAACCAATTTTAAGGCCTCAAATCCCAAAGTTCGTGAAGGATAATTTGTAGTACAAGTTGTGGTCGTCATTTTAAGCTAAAGATCGGACTTGGGGGTGTTGATTTCGTGGTGACTACCCAAAAAGGTAATATTTCTACTCCTTATTCACTTGTAGTTGTGAATTGATGAATTCTTGGGAGAATAATAATTGGGTTTGTTGAAGGTGATTATATGAATTATGCTAGAATTGTTGGATTGTTGACTTGGGATTGTTGTATTCATATGGTTGATGAAAAATGATGTTAATTACATCTAATGGAGATTGTAGAATTAGCTAGAAGTAAAAGGATGGGGATTTGGTGAAGAAAACACCATTAATGAGGGTTATAAAGCTTAATGCCTATTAAGTGTTTGATAAAATGCTTAGATGAACAAAACATGGATACGGTTGCTAATATAGAATCCCTGTGACTTGTATTGCTATAGATTGAAGTTGAAGGGATTGAAAGACATTGTGATACGCTCAAAAGCGGGAGGTTAAGGTATGTAGAACTTCCATCCACATGTGGGAACCTCTACGCTCTTCCCCATGATCCGTTTATAAAATCTATGAAGTTCAAATCCTAGGGCATTAAATCCAACATATTGGTAGCCCGTAATTATGTATGTATGTACATGAATTCCCGCATATATGTTCGTTATTGTATTCCTAACCTTCCATTATGGACATTAGGAATCCTAGCTTAATCCATGAATCATGAATTCTTCCTCATGTTTTCTCGTTATGTTCATATGAAACTGTATGAGTTGTTTTGCAAGTTATAAACATGTTTTCAAGTCAACTACAAATATATGATTTTGAACTATTGTATTACTCATGAATCAAGAACATGTTTACAAGATTATTGCATGAAACCATATTTACAAGTCATTTCGTGAAATCATGATTTCAAGACAAGTACAAGTTAATTCACGAAAATCATGGGCTTCTTAGCCAACTATATTATGTTCATGTTTTTGGGAGTTGCACAAATTACCGAGAAGGCTCAGATAGCCTGAAACTACGGAGACACCGTAGGACAAGGATCGCTCCGCCCGGATAAGACGATACCTTAATTTTACACTGAATGGATCCATCAGGTACCTTACTACCTCAGACAAGGTATGAGGGCTCTGCTGGTCCGGTGAGGTACCAGACTCCACGTACCCACGTGGTAAATTACTACCTTATACCCTGGCAAGGTATAGGGGCTTTGCTGGTCCGGCGAGGTACCAGACTCCACGTAACCGCGTGGTGATATGTTATGATATGATATGTCGGTTTATGAAATGCTCTCCCTACTTATCATGTTTTACTCATGTTATATATGTATATGTACTCATGCTCATGTTCATGTTCATGTCCAAGTTTTCAGTTTCAGCCCTTATCATGTTATTCCATGTCCCATGTTGTTTCTTCCGGTTGCTTTACATACCAGTACATTCAATGTGCTGACGTCCCCTTTTTATTGCCCGGGGGCCTGTATTTCATGATGCAGGTACGGAGTTACAGGACGACGCTTCTGATCATTAGGATTTACTCGTACCAGCTTATTGGTGAGCCCCATCTCATTCGGGGTTTTAAGCATTGTATTCTCTATTTAGTTTTGCATGTAAAGGTATGCTGGGGGCCTTGTCCCAGAAATTATGATTTCCAGTCAGACTCAAAATAGAGGTTTCATAGACTAGACAAGTAAGTTATGCCATGTCAGACATTTGTAGTCGTATAGCCATTTTGGGTCACTCATGTTTAAACAAGTACATTATTAAGTATTATGACTTATTACGTTTTATAAAGGCTCATCATGCATTCACGTTAAATTCCGCTTATGTTATGTATCATGATGGTTCAGCAAGTCATGTGGTTCGCTCGGTCACATGCAGTCAGGCACCGAGTGCCGTGTTACGTCCAGGCCATGGTCCGGGGCGTGACACCTATATTAAACCTAAACCCTTTTAATTTGAATTCAAACATCCAAAAGGACCAAAGCAATATGTATCAAGGCAAGAAGTTCACTTGAAATCAACAAATGAACAATCTTCATGAATTCATTGGAAACAAAAGGTTCTACAACCAACAATGGAATCCACCATCATATGTCTAAACTAACACTAGATTCTACCTAACAATCTATCACTCAAAATATGAGTATCTCTCAAATATTCATCATCAAAGTCTAAGTGTAAATTAGGGTCATCCTCCTACTTATACTTCTAGGAAATAAGAAGAAACCTAACTATTACATTATTTCCCTTGCACCTTGTCTATGCCTAGCTTTATAATATAGCGAGCTACTTGAAATTAGATGTTATTTTTGCCTTAGTTTATGTTTAGTAAGGTGTTAATAGACAAACGCAACGGCGTTTTTCTGCATTTATTAGTTCTTTCTGAAAAGAGAAAGTGCAGGGGAGAACTGTGATTACAACTGAGAAAGAAGGTTAACAATATTGTGGCGTGGCCTAAATTTTGCTAGCAATGGTATAGCCTTAGGCATAGTGAGTCCAGGTACTTCAGTCATGTCAACCAGCTCTTCACTTATCCTCTTCCATTCAAAGCACTGAATAATTGATCCTAGTGCCAGACTAACCACATACATTGCCAAATTCTCACCTAGACATCCTTTCTTGCCATATCCAAATGGCATTAGCCTGAACCCGTCTCGTTGCCCTTTGAAATCCATAAACCTTTCAGGCTTAAACTCATTTGGCTCTTCCCAAAACTTAGCATCATTTTGTATTGCCCACAAATTCACTAGCAACATTGTACCACGGGGTACATGAAAACCTCCAACTACACACTCATCCGAAGACTCGTGTGGGACAAGAAATGGAACAACCGAGCACATTCGGAGAGTTTTGAAAGTGCAATAGGGGGGGTGAATTGTTAAAATTTTTCGATCTGTTAGTCGACTAGGTTAAACTAGTAGTCGACTACTTACTCAGTGAATGCTAAAGTAAGGTGCAGAAAATAAATGACACACGTATTTTATACTGGTTCAGATTCAAAGTGAATCCTAGTCCAGTCCCCTTGGGTTGCAAGGGTGTTCTCTGCAGCTCTTTTATAAGGTTTGGTACAATGGAGGTTTTGAATGAAGTTCCTACGTCTACACTCAAAACACTCTTATTCTTTTTGATACAAAGTCTCACAAAATGTAACCCTCCTTTCTTTTTTGTTACACTATAAATCACTCAGACTAACAATGTTTGTTTAAAAGTAAAGCAGAGTAATGGAGAGAATGAGACTGTTGCACAAGTCTGGCGTTTGTGAAGCAGCCCTTTTATAGAGTTTTAGGCTCTTCATGCAGAGAGATCAACCCAAGGGATTTGATCCTTGGAAATAGAATTAACGATCTTATTTCCAAGAATAAGACTGAGCTTTTGCTGCTTTCCTTGTGCGTCGAGGCAACATTATCATTCATCAAGGTTTTTACACTTCATGAGATATGTCTTTTAATGTTGGAGATGGCCTTTCCTTCTTTGAAACGATTTGATGCTGCTGGAATATTTCTTCTTTAATGTTGCAGATATCTTTTCCTTTCTTGAATGATTTTGTACTGCTGAAGAGTACTGTTGTTAACAACGTTAGGGCTGGGGAGTCATTATTTGAATGAGCCCAGGTCGTTGGGGCTGTTTTTGTGGGCTCCCATCTTGTTGGGGCTGTTTTGTGGGCTCACATATATTCCTTGTGCGATTTAACTACTATACCTGCACAAGTAAAATTGTCATCATAAAAACTTGACACTAACAAGTTTTGTTTATAATTCCATGGAGATAAGGGAGTTGAGCAAGGTCTGAATCATCAAGTAATCTTGATGACTCTCTAATGTAAGTGTTGATCTCGTGTCGAGCTTTCTTTAGTGCTTCGGGATTGTTTAGAAGAAGTGATAATGCCCATTCCATTGTATTAGTTGTAATATCAGTTCCTGCTGTTAAAATGACTATTGCCATGCCCCTAATCACTTCATTTGTATAATAATTAGGTTATGAGTCTTGGAGTGATAGAAGAACATCAATCATGGTATTGTTCTTTTGCTCAACAGAAGATCCTGTTTTGTTGTTCTTGTGCTCTTCAATCAAATCTTGCATGAATTTATCCCTCTTCTCCTTCAGAAAGTTCAACTTATCTTCAAGTTTGTTTACTCCAATCCAGTTAAGCATTGGCACAAAATCTCCTATATTTGTTGCACCACTCAATTGGAAAGTTTCTGTTACAATCTCTTTAAACCTCCTAGATTCCTCCAATTTCTCACCAGAATCACCATAGTATTTTTCCCAGCAATCATCATCATCAGGTTGTTCATTGTCATCTCAAAGAAAGCCACTTTTATATCCACCATGTTCGTGTTAGAATCTCCACCACTGGTTTTACCCCTTACAAGTTGCTGGAGGAGATCGCGGTCCTCATGCCTACGGATATCAGCAAACATTTGAATTCTTTGAGTGGACAAGATTTCAAGAGTAGCAATCCGTCTTAGGTTGCGCCAATGTTGGCCATACGAAGCCCAAACAAGAGTGGTATAATTGTAACCAAGATGTTTTCCAACAAGCAACCTTGGTCGGTTGGCAAAAACAGCGTCGTTATTGGTGAAACATTCTTCTGCAAGAAAAGGGGAAGAGACAAGGTGATGTGGCACCTCTTTATGGCCAGCATTGCTATTTATCTTTTTTGTGGTTTTTTTGCATTTTTTCTCCATTTTTTACTAACTAATGAATTAAAAAAATGCATCGTAGGTAAATATAGCAATAAAGTCATGTTGCAGCAGTAAATGCTAGATCTTTGCAGCTATGCCCAAGTAACGGCTTTGGCTGAATCAGCCCAAACACTTTTATCATTACCATCATATTCCAAATCTTTTCAGCTGCTAAGACCTTTACCTTTTCGTTTTCTCCTATAAAATAAATGAGGGGGAAAATTGATCTTGTAAACTTTAATTAGAACCGTGAACTTTTGCATCCCGTACATAGTTAAATCTCCTAAAATTAATTTTATTAATTCTCCTCTCTTAAGACAAGAAACATATTAATCTTTTTTTCCCTTTCCTTTTCACTTATGGATGTTGAAGTTTCACTTTCATAACACATGCCCCTTTATCTTCCTAACCTATATTTTTAATAGTCTCCATAACTCCTATTCCTTTTATGTCCATAAGCCCCAAATTTAAATGTGTAAGTTTATGATAATTTATTGTGTTCCTCCATGAATACCTATATAAATGTATATTGTAAGAGAAGTCTGTTTGAACCAAATGTTGGTGGTACTGTAATTCACATTTGTTGTATTCATATTGGCCTATTCTTGGCCTTTTTAGTTACTCATGTTGAAGATACTCCTGATCAAAGAAAATTAGACTCGACCTTATAGAATATCATTTTGTTGCACCGGTAAAAGCTATTGCATGGACTACTATCAAATTTGCTTTCTTACTTTATGAATTATACTTTATCTTTCACATTTTCTATAATGCAAAAAATAATTACTTTTTGTCTTCATGTTGACTTTTCTTTTGTGCTATAATTTGTGAAGGCCATTATGTTGGATTCTTCATATTGAAGTGCATAATACTACGAAGAGGTTAGTAATTTGTTTTCCTTGAAGATACATGCTTGGTTAGTAATAAGCTTACATGGGGATATCATGAATTGAGATGGAGATTGTTTTTTTAAAAGACAGTCGGTGCATATAGATGGAATTAAAGAATAGAAAATAAAAGAAAAAGAAAAACAACAAAATGAAATTTTGAAAGAATTTGATTAAATAAAATGCAAAACAGATATCTTAAGTCCGCAACTTGTACTGAAATTTGTTCCTTAAAATGAATTAGAAAAAATTATGAAAGGAAATATTTTATTTGCCAAAACAAAGAAAAAATTGAAAAAGAAAGTGTAATTTAATGAACAAATATCACAACTTGTGTTGCTGTTTTTTTATTATTATTTTTTATTTTTGCTTTTCCCGTCCTGCTTTTAGTTATTATTTTTCATGATTTCACGTTTTCTTTTTATTTATATAAATAGAAAGAAGTTACAGAAGAACAAAGTTTAATGAATGAAATAATTAAATACTCTATATACAAATTTATAGATATTACATAAAGAAAATCATGTATTAAAAGTTACAACCCAAACAAACACACCAATTTGAAGGTGAAAATTTTCCTTTTAAATCTGTTTCTTTCATTTCAATTAAAATTTGATAATGAAAAATGTAGTTCATTTGAGCATTAATTATAATAAAAATCATATATCGTTTGTCACACCCCAACCTTGGGGGGTGTGGCCGGCACCCAGCACCGGAAGGGCCGAGCGAACCAACTGTGATATTTGAACTCTGTAACATGAATCATAGGCCGACAAGGCCACTGAATAACAATTGTAAAAAGTATATCATGAAAACCTGCAAGTAGAAAGGCCCAACAACACATATATGCATAACTAGGGCCGACAATGCCACAACCAAGAAAAACAACTAGTCAGAAGGCCGGCAAGGCCAAACACAATACCTGTACACTGACTGATAGTCTGTAAGCCTCTAAGAGCACTAATATGCATCAACTGGTCGGGACAGTGTCCCCGATGTAGCTATAGCCATACTATATATATATATATATATATATATATATATATATATGCATGCATCCTATTTGATGACTCTGACTAGGAACTCCGGAGAATGGAGTGCGAACATTCCTGCTGAACTCTGGTATCCTACTGAGAAAGGTACACCAATCCGTCTACCGGTACCTGTGGGCATGATCACAACGCATAAAATGCGTCAGTACGAAATATGTACCGAGTATGTAAGACGATAAGTGTAAACATAACATAAGCATAAGAGATATAGATAACATGGGAAGAGATGTAGAGACAACCTGAAATTCTAAATGAGGCCACTGAGGGCGACCATAACCATGACAGGAATATAACTGTATGCTCGTAAAATCATTCCTCACTGTGGAGGCATATACCATATCATATCATATAATAATAATAAATCCCTCTGTGGGGTGAGCTCATCATCATAACATCATTTGTGCCCAACTGATCAGTGGCAATGCACAGCTACGTGCCTACCCGGCCGCCTACAACATGACTTAGTAAAAAAAGAAATGCATCTAGGTGCACAGCTACGTGCCTACCCGCCGCCTACAACACGGCTCAGTAAAGAAAGAAACATGTCTAGGTGCACATATAAGTGCCTACCCAGCCGACTATAGCGCGGCTCGGTAATGAAAATAAATACATATATATATATATAAGTGCAATGTAAGACTGACCTCAGAAGAGCTATCATAAAAAGAGTCGGAGTGACCTATTGTCGTTACCCTCTGACTATCGTTATTATCGCTACGTTCTTTACCTTTCAATTCAAGAGACAACAACATGGAGAACATGTAAGATACTTGGTATGAGTTACACATGAAATAGAGTTCAACTCGTTCGGTTGGTATATGATCAATCCAAGTTTAGCGGAAACATTACAATTCGGTGGCCAAAAGAGATATGGAAGCATGAAAGGCATTTGATGCAATCATATATGAAATAAAGATTAATCCATCACAAGGAAGCGTATTCATCTCATGTTTAGTGGAAACTAATATCTATGAAAGTTCCGTCATCAATAAGTGATGGGCAAGAAAGATAAGAATGCGGGAATACACTTTAATACAAGCTATTTCAGAGAAGAGGTAAGCTTAACCATTTCGGGATACGACCGACTCAAGTTTTACGATAACGTTTCAATAACTAACCAAGGAAACATGGAAATATGGACAGTAATTTAATATAAGTCATTTATGAAGTAGAGGGCTGCTCAAGTATAAGAACATGATCGACTTATGTTTTCACGGAATGAATGTATCAATGAAACGTTCGTCGAGTTCTAGTCATGCCCCAAAAGAGAAGAGAAAGCCCTACATACCTCGTGTTGCCAATACGATCCAACAACGAACTCGTCGTAACTAGTATGCCAATCCTATAACAAGGTGTACATGAATGAACTTAGATGCTAGTAAATCGCGTATATCAAAAGATAAATCGATTCTAAAATGAAATGGGTAGCATTTCCCCTATTCTTTAACGACCACAACTCAATCAACAACAACAACAATAACCTCATATAAGCCTCTTTAAACTCAAAACGTCAACTTCCAAAGATATACACCAAACATCCCAATATACGCTTCATATACGATATCTTTATACACTTGCTTCTTCCAAATTCAAGAACAACAACATAACAACATCAACCCCCTTATATTTCAGAGAATCCAGCCACAATAACTCGAGATCATATTCCAAATCAGTCCACAAAACTAACAAAAGCTCTATCATGTATCCTAACTTCTCTTCCACAATTTCTTTATCTAACAAGTTGACTAAAGACTAAACTAACTCAAGAACATAGAGAAAAGATGTAATCTTACCTCAATCGCACCAGATTAACCTTAATCTTAGGATACTTCACCAAGAAGAAAGCTTCAACTTCAACCCAGAGTGATCCCGAACTTGCTAAGATTTGGAGGGGACCGAAGTTATAATCATGAAATCGATGGAGGAACACAACTATGTTTGATCTAGAATGAACTTGACTTTTAAAGAACTTGAGAAATTTTTTTGTAGCAATAAAACCTTCAATTACATGCTGCTGCACTTCGTTGGTGAACGAGAAAAGAGAGAAAATGACTTTATTATCCTATACGAATGAAAGTGTAAGTGAATTGTAAAATTTTGTGCAATTCTTGAACATGAAAGACGTAAATAATTATAAAGGAATGGAATTGTCCTTTTTGCTGGCAGTTCCTTTTGATGCCACCCAATCCCTTTCTTAATCATTAAGTACTTATCTTTATCCATAAAATATATAATTAATATGTAGAATAAGAGCTTTTAATATCTTTCTAGTGGTACTATTATTTGTTTTATAAAAATAGAGTAAATTACTCTTAGAAATACATATCTCATAAATTAGGATATACAGTAACACTTCATAAAAATTTGGGCCAGTTAGATGTTTTATCAAATTCTAATTTTCCAACCCAATATCAAAAGTACCAATTTTTGTACTATTAATTCTCAAAATTGAAAAAGATAACTTTCTTTTTTTATGAGAAAATAATTTCTATCTTTACACTAAGGAAAATTCCATTTATAAACTTCTTCATATCATGTGTATAATTTAAAGCATATCCAAAAAGTAGTAGCAAATTTTAACTATATAAAATCATATTTATAAATTTTTTTCACAAAAAGGTTTCACTTAACAGAAAATACATTATCAAGACTGTATATAATAGTTTCGAAACTCGTCAAACTTATGGGTCTTACATCTATAACCTCATGTATGATTTTAATCCTCTGAATCCATATTGATCAACTCGTGACGCATCTTAACGTAAACGTACGGGATGTTACATCTTTATAATATTTCAATACATTCAATTAATTTTTGTATGTATATATCTGACAGATTAAAAGATCCTGAATGGAATGATTTTGAATATCGATTTATTAGTAAAAAACCTTCTCCAACTTTTGAATTGTTGAAACAAGAACTACGTGCTCGACTTTCTATTAATAATTTTGGGAATCCCATAAAAATTATGACCTGGATCAGATCAATTCTTTTTTGAATCTCTGTACGTGCAATTCCCTCGACGCTAGAGGATGTTACTTCAGTGCTTTTTAATCCTTTCAAAATGGCAGCAACATACCCTTTTTGCGATTTCTATCAAAGAATCCTACAGAACTCAAGGTGCAAGTACAACAAAAAAGCAATTCAGTAACCTGGAAAGTTTTCATCTATTTTGTATTTGAGTATTTTGGCGACATGGCTGAGTGGTAAGGCAGAGGACTGCAAATCCTTTTTTCCCCAGTTCAAATCCTGGTGTCGCCTGATCAACAAAAAACTAGAAATCTCTTTGAATAGTTTTTTAATGTTTTCTATTTCAACTACATTGTTTCTTTTATAACCGCGCGAAGCGCGGACTAATTCACGAGTTAAGCTAAATCCTTAATTGATTATGCTTGTCTGCGGTGGCCCCGGAACAATCCTACTCCATCAATTAAGATCCCTTTTTTGTCATAAGGAATGAGTGAAATTTTGTCCTTTAGTGTTGAACTTTCAACTTATGGAAGTATATGTTATGGGCCTCATAGATTGTGGTATAAAAATAAGATCACAATTATGATATAAACAATACCGAGATTTCTAATTTCAATTGTACCAAATATGCTATTTAATATAATCTCTTGTTCCACCAACTAAACGATCCTTGAATTAATTTTCTAAAACGGATTGCGAGTACTGGAATCTCCTAAAAACATCAACTAACAATTACTAAAACTTTGGGCACCAAGTACTTGGAGGATCGTTATTTTAAAAAATGCTGGAACTGATGAAGTATTTATTTAGTCGCTTCAGAATCAAATTCAATAACCCGCTTGTACGTAGGAGGGTGAAGTGATATAAACTTAGTTTCTCTAAATTTGAAGTAGAAGTATAAGTTGGCAAAATGTCTACGGTTAAAAACGAAGGTGCGGCTCAGGTAAGCCCTCAATCTTGCAATCTCATCAACATCATCACCAGTGACCACAATATTCTAAACATTTACTATGATGCGGCTCACTGTCTTCTTGGTTTCGTCCAGTCATTAATAACTTGATTAGTTTAGATAATACTAGATAGAAACAACATTTTCTTAGGATGAACAATATAAAGTATCTTCTTTGTCGATAACAAGCCTTTCCTTTCTTCATGAAGGAAGAGAACCGGAAAGCTTTGAGGCGAGGAAAATCGGTCTATAAAGACACACTAATTCTCTCTCTTCTGCCTATCGCTTTATCTAAGCCATCTACATATCAAGATTCATATTCGAATTAGTTCCTCGTCCTAGTCAGAGACTATTGTGTTCGCCAGTAATCCAAAAAAGAGGCGAAGTAGCAGTATTTTTTTTTTTAATTATGAACGACACGTTTCACCTGCTCCCTCCCATTGTCCACTAGTCCTCCTGTCCATAGCAAAGAGAAGGCGAAAAGGCGCCACTGAAGCAGCATACACAGGTTTCCATTTCTACGTAACGATAAAGCAGGATAGCATATTGTATCTATGTATTTGAATTTGAGGGTAAAAAGCTCGCTTATTGATAGCCCATAAGTTAATTCATGGACAGATGGACTAATACGACAATTAAATCAACCTTTTGTTTGAAATAAGTACTCCTTATCCATCTTCTCAAGAACTATGGAATTTCAAAAATTTCATCTATGGATTACACATCTTCACAACTTTATTAAAATTTCCCAAGCAAAAAAAAAAAAAAAAAAAAAGAACTCACACAAAGTCAAGTTTTCTAATTTAAGGAATGATAAGCTTTCTAACTTTATGAATCGACCTTCTGCACACTGGGCACACCCTACTGTCAACATCCATGATCCTGCAGGAAACTGATTTTATGAGAATCTTCATAACTTTTTATTATCTCTAAAAATTTATTTTGAGACTTTGTGGAAATAGTTATTACCTCTGAGCACATTCTTGGCAAGTTGCACAATGACCACAGGGAAAAAGCAGTTTCTTGGATTGTCATAGCAGATGACACATTTTCCCATCATATAAATCATCTGAAGAGCTTGATCTGCCAGAATTTGCCTCTTCTTCACATCTTCCATAAATTGATCTTACTTCCTTCTGTGGGAAAATTGGATCGATCTCAGTTATTTGTCTTAATACTGACCTTTCTTCTGCATAACTCTCGTCATCACAAGCCCCTAAAGATTTCAATATAATGCAAATGATTATTACTGATACTCCTGTTGCAACATTAGGCAAGGCCAACATTTGTAGTACTAGTCAATATAACATAATGGTAATAATCTTGAGACTTCCCATTTCCAAGTTGGAATATCCATCGCTTGCAATAATCCTCCTGGCTTTTGATGCTCGATTTTCACTTGTTGGCAATTTGGACATTGTGCTACAAATTCTGCTATGTCTTTATTCACTCCATCCCACCAATACATTAACTTGAGATCGTGATACATTTTTGTCGCTCCTGGGTGAATAGAATACCGAGAGTAATGAGCTTCTTCTAGAATCCGATGACGTAGTCCTGCAATATTTGGAACACATAGCCTGTCTCGGTATCTAAGAACTCCATCTGTAGAAACTTCAAATGGCGACTTCTCTTTCTCATAAAAGATATCTCTATAGTGACTCAACTGAGGGTCCTCATATTGGCGCCCTCTCACCTCCATATCTAAGGATGAACCAGCTGGGTTGTGGATACCAACTCTTGCATTACCCGAATCAATTAGACGAACTCCGAGGTTAGCTAGCTGGTGAAGCTCACAGATTAATTCGTTCTTCTCTAGAGGGACCTCACATAGACTACCCATTGATTTGCGGCTAAGTGCATCAGGTACTACATTCGCCCTTCTAGGATGATATAAAATATTCACATCCTTTAATAATTCTAACCACTGCCTCTGCTGAAGATTCAACTCCTTCTGTTTGAAAATATATTGGAGGCTCTTGTGATCAGTATAAATATCAACATGTACACCGTACAAGTAATGTCTCCACATTTTTAGCGCATAAATAACCGCGGCCAATTCAAGATCATGGGTCGGATAGTTCTTCTCATGTTTCCGCAACTGCCGGGAAGCATAGTCAATGACCTTACAGTGTTGCATCAGCACACAGCCTAACCCAACACC